>NW_004444184.1:1833437-1852969 GCF_000243295.1 Trichechus manatus latirostris
GAGAAACTATTTGTTCTGTAAGCCTTCACCTGAAGTACAATAAAAAAAAATTTATACATACAAAAAAAAAATTGTTGCTTACAAAAGATACACCTAAATTATAGTACACAGAAAATCTAAAAGTAAAAGATTGGAAAAATGTACACCATGAAAATATTAAGCAAAAGAAAGCTCATGAAACTACATAAATATGAGACAAAGTAAATTAAAATGCAAGAACCATTTCCAGAGATAAAAAGGCACACTCAAAAATGAAGTATGATCAACTCACAAGGAAGATGTAATAGTCTCAAGTCTGTATGCACTCAATAACATAACATCAAAATAGCCAAAGAAAAATTAACCAAATGAAAAGGAGGATTTATCATGAGAGTAAGAAACATTTACACACTCATTCAATAGTTTACAGAACAGGCAAATATTTAATAAAATTGAATAAATAATTAATAAAATTGAATAATGTACTGCTGAAGGTACATTATATAGTTACTCATATGTAGTGAAACTGAAGCAATCTATCTTGAAATCACTTTGATCTAGTAATTTCACACTTAGACATAATCAGATACACAGAAAGATTTAACATCATTAATCAAATCACATATTATTTTTTATGGTGAAAGACTTCAATATACACATCCAAAAAGCTCAATGACTTCCAAGCTGGATAGACTCAAAGAGATTCACACCAACCAAGAGAAAACGAGAGAATACTGAAAGCAGCAAAGGAGAAGAGATACATCATGTTCAAGGGATCCTCAATAAGATTAATAGCTGATTTCTCATCAGAAACCAGGGAAGTCAGAGGCAGTGGAGTGACAAATTTCAAGTCCTGAAAGAAAAATACTGTCAACTAATTAAAGGATTTCCAGATAGACATGGGTATAAGGTGAGAGAATCCATTACCAGTAGACATGCCCTACCAGAAATATTAAAGGGAGTCCTTCAAGCTGAAATGAAGTAAACTAGAGAGTAAGTGAAATACAAGGATTTGGAACTTGCCAGCCTTCACAACTGCATAGTAATTTCCTTGTAATAAATCTCTCCATATATATATTTATGGAGCCCTGGTGGTGCAGTGATTAACAGCTTGGCTGTTAACCAAAAAGGTGGGGAGTTCAAATGCACCACCTGCTCCTTGGAAGCCCTATGGGACAGTTCCACTTTGTCCTGTAGGATTGCTATGAGTCAGAATCGACTCAACAGCAATAGGTTTGGTTTTCTGGTATATACATATTTATGTATATACATCACTGGTTTTGCTTCTCTAGAGAACCCAGCCTAAGACAAATACTTTCAATAATGGACAGACCACCTATACAGAAATCAATAAGGAAACAGAGAACATGAACAACACTGCAAACAAATTAGACCTAATAAGTATACATAGTATACTCCATCCACAAACTGCATACACACATTCTTCTCAAGTACACATGGATCATGTTTTCAGAACAGATCAAAACATGTCTCAATAAATTTAAAAAGATAAAAATTATACAAAGTATCTTTTCTGACTACAGTGGAATGAAACTAGAAATCAATAACAGAAAGAAAATTTAAAAATTCACAAATATATAGAGATTGAACAACACACTCTAAACAACCAAGGGGTCAAACAAGGTATCACAAGGGAAATTAGAAAATACCTTGAAACAAATGAAATGAAAAAAACAACATACCAAAACTTACAGGATGCAGCAAAAACTGTAAATATATGCAATAAAAAAAGAAGGAAGATCTCAAATCAATAAACTAACTTCATATGTCAAGGAATTAGGAAAAATAAGAGCGAACTAAAACCAAAGCTAGCAGAAAGAAGGACATAAAAAAGATTGGAGTGGACATAACTGAAATAGAGAATAGAGAAATGATAGAAAAAAATCAACAAACTCAAAAGTAGATTCTTTGTAAAGATTAACAAAATTCACAAGCTGTTAACTAGACTGATTAAAAAAGAGAGAGAGGACGCAAACTGACAAAATCGGAAGTGAAAGTGGAGTCACTACTATAGACTTTATAAAACTATAAATGAATAAAAGATAATACTATGAATGCCAACAATTTGGATAACTGCTGAAATGGAAAAATTCCTGGAAACACACAAATTACCAAAACTGTCTCAAAAATAAAGAGAAAATCTGAATAGGCTTATAGCAATTAAAGAGACTGAATCACTGTCTTAGTCATTAAGTGCTGCTATCACAGAAATACCACAAGTGGATGGCTTTAACAAAGAGAAATTTATTTTCTCACAGTCTAGTAGGCTAGAAGTCCAAATTCAGGGCGTCAGCTCCAGAGGAAGGCTTTCTATCTCTGTTGGCTCTGGAGGAAGGTCCTTGTCATCAATATTCCCCTGGATGAGGAGCTTCTCAGCGCAAGAATCTCTGGTCCAAAGGACGTGCATCAGAATTAGAAACGAAAGAACAAAATTATTTCTGTTTGCAGAAGATATGATTCTAGGTATAGAAAACTCCAAAAATTTCACAAAAAGACTGTTAAATCTATAAGAGAATTCAGCAAAATTGCAGGATACAACATCAAAAAAAAAAAAATTAGTTATATTTCAATACACTAACAATGAACAGTATAGAAGGGAAATTAAGAAAACAATTTCATTTACAATAGCATCAAAAAGAATAAAATACCCATGCCTCATATCATATACAAAAATGAATTTAAAAGTGATTAAGGACCTAAATGTACAAACTAAAACTATAAAATTCTTAGAAGAAAATGAAGGTGCAACAATGTCAGGCCTAGCTTTTAACAACAGATTATCTAATATGATAAGAAAAGCACAAACAGCAAAAGACAAAATAAACAAATGGGACCTCATAAAAATTAAAAACTTTGGTTCATCAAAAGACTTTACCAAAAAAGTGAAAAGTCAAGCTGTCAACTGGGAGAATATCTTCAGAAACCATATATCTGATAAGAATCTCCTAATAGCCAAAATATATATGAAACTTTGACAACTTAACAACAAGAAGACAAATAAGCCAGTCAAAAAATGGGCAAAGAAATTGAACTGACATTTCACCAAAGAGGACATTCAAATGGCCACCAAACACATGAAAAGATGCTTATTGTCATTAACCATCAGAGAGATGCAAATCGAAACCACGACGAGATAACATTTCACTCCTAGTAGAATGGCTAAGGAGCCCTGGTAGCCTAGCAGTTAAGAGCTCTGCTACTAACCTAAAGGTCAGCAGTTCGAATCCACCAGTTGCTGCTTAGAAACCTGATGGGGCAGTTCTACTCTGTCCAATATGATGTCTATGAGTCTGAATCTAATTGATGGCAATGGATTTGGTTTGGTTTTGATTTAGGATGGCTAAGATGAAAAAAAAAACAAAACAGAAAATAACGAATGTTGGTGGGGATGTGGGGAAATTGGAACCCTTATCCATTGCTGGGGTAATCACTGAACAATATCTTTAATATTATACGCAAGTAAGATTTTGCTGAAGATCATTCAAAAGCAGTTGCAGTAGTACATCGACAGGGAAGTGCCAGAAATTCAAGCTGGATTCAGAAGGCAACATAGAATAGGGACATCATTGCTGATATCAGATTGATCTTGGCTGACAGTAGAGAATGCCAGGAAGATGTTTACCTGTACTTTACTGATTATCCAAAGGCATTTGACTGTGTGGATCATGTCAAATTATAGTTAACATTGTGAAAAATGAGAATTCCAAACACTCGTGCTTATGAAGAACCTGTACATAGATCAGCAGGCAGTCATTTGAACTGAGCAAGGGGATACTGCATGGTTTAAAATCAAGAAAGGTATGCGTCAGGGTTGTATCCTTTCGCCATACTTATTCAATCTGTATTTTGAGCAAATAATCCGAGAAGCTGGACTATATGAAGAAAAACGTGGATCAGAATTGGAGGAAGACTCGTTAACAACCTGCGATATGCAGATGACACAACCATGCTTGCTGAAAGTGAAGAGGACTTGAAGCATTTACTGATGAAGATCAAAGACCACAGCCTTCGGTGTGGATTACACTTCAACATAAAGAAAATAAAGATCCTCATAACTGGATCAATAAGCAACATCGTGATAAATGGAGAAAGAATTGACGCTGTCAAGGATTACACTTTACTTGGATCCACAATCAACCCCCAAAGCACTACAGTCAGGAAATCAAACAATGTGTTGCATTGGGCAAATCTTCTGCAAAAGACTTCTTAAAAGTGTTGAAAAACAAAGATGTCACTTTGAGGATTAAGGTGCACCTGATCCAAGCCATGATATTTTCAATTGCCTCATATGCATGCAAAAGCTAGGCAATGAATAAGGGAGATCGAAGAAGGATTGATGCCTTTGAATTATAATGTTGGTGAAGAATATTGAATACACCATATTCTGCCAGAAGAACATACAAGCCTATCTTGGAAGAAATACACCCAGAGTGCTCCTTGGAAGGGACGATGGCGAGACTTAGTCTCACGTACTTTGGACAAGTTATCAGGAGGAACCAGTCCCTGGAGAATGACATCATGCTTGGTAAAGTAGGGGGTCAGAGAAAAAGAGGAAGACCCTTGACAAGATGGATTGACACAGTGGCTGCAACAATGGGCTCAAACATAACAATGATATTAAGAATGGCACATGACTGGGCAGTATACGTTCTGTTGTACATAGGGTCACTATGAGTTGTAACCGACTTGATGGCACTTAACAATAACAACATCCACTGCTGCTGGGAATGCAAAATGATACAGCCATTGTGAAAAACAGTGTGGCCGTTCCTCAAGAAACTGAAAATAGAACTACCATACCAAAAAACTAAATCCACTGCCATCGAGTCGATTCCAACTCTTAGTGACCCTATAGGACACAGTAGAACTTTCCCCATAGGGTTTCCAAGGCTGTAAATCTTTACAGAAGCAGACTGCCACATCTTTCTCTCACTGAGCAGCTGGTGAGTTCAAACTGCTGACCTTTTGGTTAGCAGCCAAGCACTTAACCATTGAGCCACCAGGCTCCTCAGAACGACCATAAGACCCAGCAATTCCTAGGAATATACCAAGAAGACGTGAAAGTAGAGACTCAAAAAGAGATTTGCACACCAATGTTCATTGCAGCACTGTAATAGCCAAAAGGTGGAAACAACATAAATGCCCATCAACAGATGAACGGATAAATAAAATATGGGGCATACATACAATGAAATACTACTCAACCGGTAGGACAAATGTAGTCTTGATAAATGCTAAAATACGGATGGAGCTTGAAGACATTACAGTCAGTGAAATAAATCAATCACAAAAGGACAAATATTGTATGACTTTATTTGTGTAAAAAGACAAGAACGGGCAAATATATAGAGATCAGTTTATTAATGGTTACCAGGGGCAGAAGGTAGGGGCAAAAGGGGTGTTAACGGTGATGAAAAAAATCACATTGATTGAGGGTTGGGTTACACGGCAATTATTGTAATTGCCATCAGTAAATTATACACTTGTAAAAAGTTAAATTGGAAAAAGTTGTGTGATAGATAATATTTACAAAACAAAAGTAGCTGCTGAGTCTTATGTACAATCAAACACCTCATGGGATTTGGTTCCTTGGTTTGGAGGTTTAGGATCATGGTTTCATGGGCCAACCCAGTTAATTGGCCTCATAACGTGTTTAGTGCCTCTATTCTATCTCCTAGTTCATTGCATAGTGCCTAGGGTCTTAAAAGCTTGAAAGCAATCATCTAAGTTTCAACAATTGGTCTCTATTCACTAGGAGCAATAGAAAAAGAAGGAGAATCACACATAGAATGTGTGGCTAATTGCCCCCACGAACAACTGCCTCCTTTGCCATGAGACCAGAAGAAGTGGATGGTGTCCGGCTACCATCACTGAACATTTTGATAAAAGGTTGTACAAAATAATCCTGATCAAAAGGGGGGAAATGCGGAAGAGAATTTCAAATTCTCATGGACTCCAGACTTTCTGGAGCCATGGATGCTGGATGAACCTCTGACACTATTACCCAGAGATTTTCTTTAAACCTTAAACCAAAAATATCCCCTGAAGTCTTCTTAAAACCAAATAATAGTTTGGCTTAACTAGTAAAAAATGTCTGTCTTGAACATTATGCTTTTTTAAGAACTACCTATATGGGATCAAATTGACAGTGGCAACTCGAAAGTTTAGGGGACAGAGAATTTATGTTAGTGGAGGAGGAACAACTCAGAAAAAGAGGGTAAGAATGGTTGCATAACATGAAGAATGTAATCAGTGTCACTGAATTTTACATGTAGAGACTGTTGAATTGGTGTATATTTTGCTGTGTATATTCTCAACAACAACAACAACAAAATAAATAGAATTTAGAAATAAAAAAGAATAAAGTACTTAGGAATGAATTTATCCATGGAGGAGAAATACTTGTACACTAAAAACTACAACATTTGATCAAAATGTTTAAATGGAGAAAATATTGAGGTTGTAGAGGATTTCATTTTACTTGGACCCACAATCAATGCCCATGGAAGCAGCAGTCAGGAAATCAAACAACGCACTGTGTTAGGCAAAACTGCTGCAAAAGTCCTCTTTAAAGTGATAAAAAGCAAAGATGTCATTTGAAGACTAAGGTGCACCTGATCCAAGCCATGGCATTTTCAGTTGCCTTATATGCATGCAAAAGCTGGACAATGAGTAAGGAAGACTGAAGAATTGATGCCTTTGAATTATGATGTTGGTGAAGAATATTGAATATACCGTGGACTGCCAGAAGAACAAACAAATCTGTCTTGGAAAAAGTACAGCTAAAATGCTTCTTAGAAGCAAGGTACTTTGTACATATTATCAGGAGCAACTAGTCCCTGGAGAGGGACATCATGCTTGGTAAAGTAGAGAGTCAGAGAAAAGGAGGAAGACCCTTGACAAGATGGACTGACACCGTGGCTGCAACAATGGGCTCAAACTTAACAATAATTGTGAGGATGGCGCACAACTGGGCAGTGTTTCTTTCTGTTGTACACAGGGTCACTATGAGTTGGAACCAACTCAACAGTACCTAACAAAAATAACAAAACTTTGCTGAAAGAAATTAAAGAAGACCTAAATAAAAGGAAAGACATATGTATTCAAAGATTAGAAGACTTAATATAGTTAAGACATCAGTACTACCCAAAACTACCTACAGTCTCCATGTAATCTCTATCAAAATCTAAATGATGTTATTTTTCAGAAATAGAAGCATCCATTCTAAAATTATTATGTAATGTCAAGGGACTCCCAAAAGCCAAAACAATCTTGAAAAAGAATAAAGTTGGAGGGCTCACACTTCCTGATTTCAAAACTTACTACAAGTAACTACAGTAGTCAAAACAGTGTGGTACTGGCATAAGGATAGACGTGTAGATCAATAGAATAGAATAGAGAGCCCCGAAATAAACTCTCACATTTCGGTCAGTTGATATTTAACAAAGGTGCAAAGTCCATTCAATGGGGAAAGGATAGTCTCTTCAACAAATGATCCCAGGAAAACTGGATATCCACAGGCAAAACTTTGTAATTGAACCCTTACCTTATACCATATACAAAAATTAACTCAAAATGGATCAAAGACCTAACTTTAAGAACTGAAACTATAAAACTTTTAGAAGAAAACATAGGGAAAAATCATCATAACCTTGGATTTGGTTAATATGATGCCAAAAGCACAGGCTACAAAAGAAAAAATAGATAAATTGGACTTCATTAAAATTTGAAAAACAAAAAAAACCTTTTGTACATCAAAGGACATTATCAAGAGAGTGAAAAGACAACCTACAGAATGGAATAAAATATTTACAAATCACTTGTCTGATAAGAGTTTAATACCTGGAATATATAAAGAAATTCTATAACTAAACAATAGCAACAACAAAAACCAACAACCTAATTTCAAAACAGACTAAAGACTTGAACAGACATTTCTAAAAAGAGGACATACAGATGGCTAATGAGCACATGAAAAGATTTTCAACATCATTAGTCATTGTTGTTGATCATTTGCTACCTCCTGAAATGGTTGAAAGTCAATGAATTCTTTTTGGTATAGTGACTCTGTATTGCTTCTTTTTTTTTTTTTTTTTTGATGCTTCCTGCTTCGTTTAATATTTTCCGCATAAAATCCTTTGATATTGCAACTCAAGTCTTGAATTTTTAATTCAGTTCTTTCAGCTTGAGAAATGCCCAGCGTACTCTTCGCTTTTGGTTTTCTAACTGCAGGTCTTTGCACATTTCATTATAAACCTTTACTCTGTCTTCTTGAGCTGCCCATTGAAATCTTCTGTTCAGCTCTTTTACTTTGTCATTTCTCTCATTGACTTTAGTAACTCTACATTCAAGAGTTAAGTTTCAGAGTCTCTTCTGACATGCATTTTGGTCTTTTCTTTCTTTCCTGTCTTTTTAATGACCTCTTGCTTTCTTCATGTACGATGTCCTTGATGTCATTCCACAAATCATCTGATCTTCAGTCATTAGTGTTCAATGCGTCAAATCAATTTTTGAGATGGTTTCTAAATTCAGGTGGGATACACTCAAGGTTGTACTTTGACTCTCATGAAGTTGTTCTAATTTTCCTCAGCTTCAATTTGAACTTGCATATGAACAATTGATGGTCTGTTCCACAGTCAACCCCTGACCTTGTTCTGACTGATGATATTGAGCTTTTCCGTCATCTCTTTCCACAGATGTAGACGATTTGATTCCTGTGTATTCCATCTGATGAGGTCCATGTGTGTAGGTTTATGTTGTTGAAAAAAGATATTGGCAATAAAAAGTTGCTGGTCTTGCAAAATTCTATCATGCGATCTCTGGCATGCTTTCTATCACCAAGGCCGTATTTTCCAACTACTGATTCTTCTTTGTCTCCAACTTTCACATTCTAATCACCAGTAATTATCAATGCATACTGATTGCATGTTTGATCAATTTCAGAGACTGCAGAAGTTTGTAAAATTCTTCTATTTCTTTATCTTTGGCTTAGTGGTTGGTGTATCAACTGGTCTTCCTTGTAGGTGTATTGATACTATCCTATCACTGACAACGTTGTATTTCAGAAAGATCATGAAATGTTCTTTTTGATGAAGAATGCAACATCATTCCTCTTCAATTTGTCATTCTCAGCATAGTAGACCATATGATAGTCTGTTTTGAAATGGCCAATACCAGTCCATTTCAGCTCACTAAAGCTAGGATATCGATCTTTACGTATTTCATTTCATTTTTGGCCATTTCCAATTTTCCAGTTTTCCTAGATTCATACTTTGTACATTCCGTGTTCCAATTATTAATGGATATTTGCAGCTGTTTCTTCTCATTTTGAGTCATGCCACATTAGCAAGTGAAGGTCCTGAAAGCTTGACTCCTTCCACGTCATTAAGGGCAACTCTACTTTGAGGTGGCAGCTCTTCCCCAGTCTTTTCAGTGCCTTCCAACCTGAGGGGCTCATCTTTCTGCACTGTATCAGACAATGTTCCACTGCTACTCATAAGGTTTTCACTGGCTAATTTTTCAGAAATAACCCTCCAGTCCTTCTTCCTAGTCTGTCTTAGTTGGAAGCTCAGCTGAAACCTGTCTGCCATGGGTGATCCTGCTGGTATATGAATACCGGTAGCATAGCTTCCAGCATCACAGCAACACACAAGCCCCCACAGTGTGACAAACTGACAGGCACATGGGGTCACCCCCACTAAGGTGGCTAGTATTAAAAATAATAATAATAAAGTAACAAAAAAGGGAAATAGCAAGTATTGGTGAGGATGAGGGAAATTGGAATCCTTGTGCATTGCTGGTGGGAATGTAAAATTGTGCAGCTTCTGTGGAAAACAGTTTGGCAGTTCCTCAAAATTTAAGCATAGAATTATCATATGATCCACAATTCTACTCCTGGTATATACTCAAAAGAATTCAAAACAGTCTCTCAAATACATACTTTTACGCCAATGTTCATAACAGTATAATTCACAAGAGCCGAGAGGTAGAAACAACCCAAGTGTCCATCAACAGATGAATGGATTAATAAAATGTGATATATACATACAATGGAATATTATTCAGCCATAGAAAGGAATGAAATTCTGTTACATGCTATGACATGAATAAACCTTGAAAACATTATACTATGTGAAAAAAGCCAGACAAAAGGACAAGTATAATTCCACTTACATGAGTTATCTAGAATAGGCAAATTCTTAGTTAGAAGGCAAAGTGGAGGTTACCAGGGGCTGGGGGAAGGAGAAGATGGGGAGTTATTGCTTAATGAGTAGGAAGTTTCTATTTGGAATAACGAAAAAAGTTCTAAAAATGAATAGTGATGATGGTTACATAACGTTGTGAATGTACTTAATCCCACTGAATTGTACACTTAAAAGCTGTTAAAATGTTAAATTTATATTTATGTTATGGATATTCTGCAACAATTTAAAAAAATAAGCCTTTAAAAAACATTGGGGGCAGGGGAGAAGCAGTATAGAAAACAAAATGTGTAACCTAAAAAAACATCGTTGCCATTGAATCAATTCCGACTCACAGTGACCCTACAGGACAGAGTAGAACTGCCTTTGTAGCGTTTCCAAGGAGCGGCTGGTAGATTCAAACTGCAGACCTTTTGGTTAGCAGCCAACTGTACCACCAAATAGGTGTCAAATTTAATGTTTTTTAATGTGCTTGGTGTGTGTTTCATAAAACAATAAGAAGACTGGAAGTCAATGAAATATTGACAGTTTTTTTCTTGAACATATAGAGATTATAATTTTTTTTTAATTCTGTAAGTTCCAGAATCTTCTTTGCACTGTTCTCATTCATGTCACATATGACTCCTTTCATATTTATTATATCTTGTGGACATTTTCATACTGTATCTTACCTTCATATTCATATCTACTCCCTTCTTGAAATACTTTTTCCATGGCTTCCCTCATTTTTCATTCTATTTTTCTACTTGCCCTTTCTTTCTCAGTCTTATTTACTTATTTATTGCAGCCTCTTTTTTCTTTTAAATATTGTTGTGACGTCACTCACCACATTTGTCTTGGGTATTCAATCACAATATCTACTTCAAATGCGATATAAAAATAGGTAATATAAGGTCCTGAAAGGGCTGAGTTTAAGACAAAGGTGCTGTGGTACTGTGATAAAGCACAGGGTCCCATTGAGAGTGGGCTGCTATATCTCCAGCCAGTTGTCCAGAAGGAATTGCTGGATTTTCAAGAAAAATTAAAAATGATGTTCTTCTAGTCAAATCACCTTTATAATTTTGCAACTAATTCTCATTTTTAAGAACCCTGGCCAAACTATGATTTTCATGTGGAATAACTACCTGATCTTTATGAACTGTGTAATTTGTTATCTTAAAAACAAGTGCTGGCAAAAAAAAGGGGGGGGGCTACCCATTATGACCTTTGACCTGCATGGTGATGTCTCTAAATCTATATCTCTGGCCCAAACTCTTTCTGAGCTCCAGACCTATATAAATCCTTCTGGATATTTTTCAGATGTTAAATTCAATATGCACAAAATTGAGTATTTAGTTCCTTTTGTGTTCTCCACTCCCAACTCCCCAAAATCTGTCCTTTCCTACATTCTCTATCTCCATAAATGGTACCGCCTTCTACTCAACTTTCCAGCCAGAATCCTGGGTATCATTACAACACTTACTTCTCTACCATTCCTTTTACTTTGTGGAGGCTTTGGTCAAGTGGATGGATCTGTATATTTTTTGCATGGGTTTCTGCTTATTGTCGGTTATTGCAAAACCAGAACAAAGGTTGAAATGTGAGTCCCTGTGGAGAGAAACAAGGTGATATTGGTGTTATTTCTTCTTCCTTTCCCTTACTGAATTCTGTCCTGACATTTTCCCTTGCTGTAGGACTCAACCCATTCACTCATAAAATATGTTCTAACTTCTGTCTCCAAATGCTGATATGATCCTAAAATTTTCTTCTGACTTTTATAGACTATTATTATAAAACTAAACAGCAACATGCCATAGAAAGGATACTCTCATCTTAACGGTTCTTCTCTATTTCACACATTCGTTGTACCTGAGAAACAATTTAAAAAATCATTTACATTTCAGTGTGATAACACTTAGAACCACAGAAAAACAATTCACTCCTGATAGTTTTTAAAATCAATTTCTTAGAAATCTAAACAATTTTCTATTATGAATTAAACACCAAGTTGTCAACCTCATAAAATACCAAATCTTTTCTTCGAGATTTTAGAACTAAAAAAATATATATATTTTATATATTGCCCCTGAGTGGTGCAAACAGTTAAGTGCTCAGCTGCTAGCCGAAATATTCGTGGTCTGAACACATCCAAAGCCTCCTCAGAAGACTGGTCTGGCTGATCTGCTTTGGAAAGGTCATAGCCTTGAAAACCCCGTGGAGCAGTTCTACTCTGTACATGTAGGGTTACCATAAGCAGGAATCGATTTGATGGAACTTTAACAAT
Organism: Trichechus manatus latirostris; assembly: GCF_000243295.1. Classification (NCBI taxonomy): domain Eukaryota; kingdom Metazoa; phylum Chordata; class Mammalia; order Sirenia; family Trichechidae; genus Trichechus; species Trichechus manatus. Next base: position 1,845,903 of record NW_004444184.1, read on the forward strand.
GATATATTGCATATATAATATGTCTCTTTATATATGAATTTTATTATAGATAAAATATGTTTCTCAAAGTTTCTCTGTTTTACAAACTATGTACACAACACACAATTTGTGTGTGTGTGTTTTTAAATTTTTTCCCATACAAAAATTTATACATACATTGTTATTGACTGTAATCGTTCTCCCCATACTGTGACAGCACACTCCTCCTTTCCACCACTGATTCCCCATGTCCATTCAACCAGCTCCTAACTCTCTCTGTCTTCCCACCTCACCTCTGGACAGAAGTTGCGCATTTAGTCTCTTGTATCTACTTGAGCTAAGAGGCACACTCCTCACGAGTATCACTTTATGTCCCACAGTCCAGTCCAATCCCTGTCTGAAGAGTTAGACTTGGAAATTGTTTTAGTTCTGGGCTAACAGAGAGTCCAGGGGCCATGCTTTCCGGGTTCCTCCAGTATAAGTCAGATAATGAAGTCTGGTCTTCCTACTAGAATTTGAGTTCTGCACCCCACCTTTCTCCTGCTCCATCCGGGACTCTCTGTTGTGTTCCCTGTCAGGGCGGTCATTGGTGGTAGCCAGGCACCATCTAGTTCTTTTGGTATCAGGCTGATGAAGTCTCTGGTTTATGTGGCCCTTTCTGTCTCTTGGGCTAATACTTTCCATGTGTCTTTGGTGTTCTTCATTCTCCTTTACTTCAGGTGGTTGGGATCAATTGATGCATCTTAGATGGTCTCTTGCAAGCTTTTAAGACCCCAGACACCACTCACCAAAGTAGGATGCAGAACATTTTCTTAATAAACTTTGTTATGCCAATTGACCTAGATGTCCCCTGAGAGCATGGACCCCTACTCCTGCTACTCTGTCCCGCAAAGTGTTTGATTGTATTCAGGACACTTCTTAGCTTTGGTTTAGTCCAGTTGTCCTGACTTCCCCGGTAGTGTGTGCTGTCCTTCCCTTCACCTAAGATAATTCTTATCTACTATCTAGTTAGTAAATAACCTTCACCCTCCCTCCCCACCTTCGTAACCATCAAAGAATGTTTTCTTCTGTACAACACACAATTTGACTGAGATAAATTTCAAAGCTGGAAAAGTCATAGATCCTATGTCAAGAAAATCTGGGGCAGGAACTAAGCTAGACCATTGAGAAACTGCCCCTTAAGACAAAATCTGAAAGGAAGGGATTGAAAGAAGGGAGCAATGGAAGATATTTACAGATATACTTTACAGAAAAAGAATGACTTTAGATTTCATTACTTTCTAGTGTATCCACTTTCCTTTTTTTGTGTATGTGAAATAGCCGAGGACAAATGAAGTAAAGGGCTTGTTATAGATGATGATTTTTCACAAGATTTACAGTCATACTTCAAGTTACCTTCAGTGCTGTGTTTTCCAATTAAACTCTGAGAGCATTACAAGTCTCATCATTTTGTAAGCTCATTGTTTCAGAAAACGTATTTATTTCATTCTTAGTAATCTTGAATTTATCTTAAAGAGTTTGTTATCAGGGAAAGAAACTCTTAATACCATAAACAGTTACAACCACATTGAGTATTTGTTTTCTGAAGGTATCTATTCAAAGGTAATTTAATGTTTTTATCCATTTCCATCAAACCTACTCCCAGAATACAATTGTCTGAATAGAACAAGGCATTAAGGAGATTGTTCATGCCTCAAGGAAGGTGATTAGAGGAGCTCACATTTGAAATGGAGCTTGTAGAGTAGCCATCATTTTTTTAATATTTAAAAAAAATATTTAATTTTAGAATAGGTCTAGATTTACAGAAAAGCTGCAAAGATAGAAGAGACATATCCTGTTTACACCCAGTTTTCCTTGTTATTAACATTTTACATTACTATGGTGCATTTAGAGGAGCCCTGTTGGTGCAGTGGTTAAAGCACTTGGCTGCTAACCAAAAGGTCAGCGGTTTGAACTCACCAGCTGCTCTGCAGGAGAAAGATGTGGCAGTCTGCTTCCACAAATATTTACAGCTCTGATCTGTCCTATAGGGTCATTATGAGTTGGAATTGGCTTGACAACAACAGATTTTGATTTGGGTACAGTGTATTTGTCACAACTTGGAAACCAGTATTGAAACATTATTATTAACTAAACTCCATACTTTATTAAGGAGTCTCTGGGTGGCCTAAATGGTTAAGCATTCAACTACTAGCCAAAAGGCTGGTGGTTCGAGTGCACCCAGAGATGCCTCAGAAGATAGGCCTGGCGATCTGCTTCTGAAAGGTCACAGCCTTGAAAAACTCTATGGAGCAGTTCTACTCTGCACACATGAGGTCACCATGAGTCGGAATCTACTCAACAACATCAACATGGTGCACTTGTCACCACTTCAAAACCAATATTGAGACATTATTATTAAATAAACTCCATACATTATTAGAATTGTATTAGTTTTTCCCTAATGTCCTTTTCCTGTTCCAAGATCTCATCTAGGATACCACGTTACATTTAGTTGTCTTGTCTTCTTAGGCTACTCTGAGCTGTGATAGTTTCTCAGACTTTCCTTGTTCTTGATGACCTTGACAGTTTTAATGAGTACTGGTCAGGTATTTTGTAGAATATTTCTCAACTTGGGTTTGTCTGATGTTTTTTCTCATGCTTAGACTGTTGTTATGGATTTTGGGAGGAAGACTGTGAATTACTATTCACATCATATCCAGGATTCCTGCTATCAACATGACTTACCACTGTGATGTTAACTTTGATCACTGACAAAAGTAGTGTGTGCCAGGTTTCTCGATACAAAATTACATTGCCCCCCTTTCCATGCTGTACTCTTTGGAAGCAAGTCACTAAGCCTAGCCCACACTTAGGCATGGCCTTTGGAAACTAGTCTGTATCGCACTAGATCCTGAGGCGGGCACTTAGCTGAGAGGATTGAAGAGCTGTGGAAATCACATTGGGATTTCCAAGCTTGCCAGGAATCGCTTATGTCCAGGGCTGGTTTGAGAAATTCTTCACACTGGAAACCCAAACCCACGTTTTAGAAAATTTAAACTCTTTACCTTAATCTAGAATATGACCTGCTGCTATGGTCTAATTTGAAGTATTAATAGACATAATGTATAACTGAAAAGTTTAAAAGCATTAACAAATGTAAGAGGAAAAGCTGTAATCTTACTGAAAATATGGTAAATGTATGCCTTTATCTATCATAGTATTCTATATTTCTATACCAGTACCTTGCATAAGTGTATTCTATAACAGTGACTTGCACAAGAAATGATGCTTTTTTTGCCTTACAAAGTACACCCCATTTAGTGCAGAGGATACAGCCTCCAAAATCCAACTTGAACTCATCACATTTCCAAGGCTCTGCAACGAATCCTGTTTTCTAGGTGAAGCAATCAATTTGCTATTCCAGATTAAAAAAAAAAAAAAAATTTGTTGCTGTCTAGTTGATTCCAACTCATAGCAACTCCATGTGTGTCAGAGTAAAACTGTGTTCCATAGGGTTTTCAATGGCTGATTTTTTGGAAGTTGATCACTAGGCTTTTCTTCTGAATCACCTGTGGGTGGACTTGAACCTCCAACATTTTGGTTAGCAACCAAGTGCATTAACCATTTGCACCAACCAGGGAGCTCCTGTTTGCACCACCCAGGGACTATTGCAGATACATGTCCCTAATTCCAGTGGAAAGAGCTTGTGTGCTTTTCTCAGTGATCTGACTTGGTCATACATCGATGCCTGAACAATCTCAGGGGTCAGGTGAATGTAATGCTCTGACCAGCCAGGTGAGGTCACAGGCCCATTCTGATACTGGAAGTAAAACATCTGGATAGAGAGCAGAGTAGGAAGTGATTCCTCCAAAAAAAAGAAAACCCTATTGCCATCAAGTTGATTCCAACTTATAGTGACCAAGTAAGACAGAGAAGAACTGCCCCATAGGGTTTCCAAGGCTGTAAATCTTTATGGAAGCAGATTGCCACAAATTTCTCCTGTGGAGCAGCTGGTGGGTTCCAACAGCTGACCTTTAACCACTGTGCCATCAGGGCCCTTTGTGGTTCCTCAGAGAAGGGTAAATAGATACTGGATGGAAAAAAAAAGTCTCCTATACTCATCTGTTAAGTTCCAAGTCTAATTGCTTTACCTCCATGAAGCATTTTCTGATCTTTATTCCATCTACATTCAAAATTTTCTTCCTAGAATTCCCATTAGCTAAAAAAAAACAAAGAAACTTGTTGCTGTTGAGTCCATTCAACTCATAGCGACCATACAGGAGAGAGTAGAACTGCCCCATAGGGTTTCCAAGGAGCAGCTGGTGGATTCGACTGCCAACGTTTGATTAGCAGCCAAGCTCTTTACCACTGTGCCACAAGAGCTCCATGTAGCTACACATCTCATATTTGTGGCCTTTTGCATACTTTTTTTTTCTGTTTCTGGATTGTAAATTTCTGTACCTAACTCAACTGCATGCACTCTATGACTCCAAGCATTGTGCTAAGAAATATTTTCTGAAAGAACAGTGAATGACCTTCACTTATTTGTTGCATTTAATTTAATAATCTGAAACTAGAACCAGGTTAAATTCTACCTCTACCCTCTTCTTTTTTCCCTTAAGGTGACTAAGTAAAGTCATGACCAGACGCAGACACAGGCCAATGCCAGAGTTTTTGTCTCACAGAGAGACTTCTCAGTTGAGGTAAGACTATAAATTCAGGCTTTTAGTCCCCAAAGCATTATTTAGTCTGTATTTGAAGTAAATATCAACCACGTAAAGAAGCTCCGTATATTTCTCCTGTCTAAGATTTTACAGTTCAAACCTTAGAATTCATTCAAATATACTATATTCCTAGATTACCAATATTGAATTGTGTGCTCCCTAGGACTTAATCTGGAGGAAATATTGTTCTCAAACTCCTTACCTCTTTAGTTACCACTGGCATCAAAGGTATGCCAGCCACTTTTTATGCCTCTAGATCTCAGAGGTAAGGCATTACTCTGGTTCCAATGCATTTAGCATCAAGCTGGGTTCCTTTTGAATTGCATGAAGTTCAGCAGACTGGAGTTGGAGCCTCATTGTTGTGTAGTTGAGAATTCTATTAGATAATGGTTCCTGAATGTGTTAGTTGAGTAAACGTTTGCCTTTTTTTTTTTTCTTTTCCTTTATTTCTGTGAGATAAGGCTTGCAAGCATAATTATGGCTTTCCTGTGTGATAGTTAGGGAGCCCTGATGGGTTTGTTTTGGTTTTTCTGTGACATATTTGGAAAACCAGAGGTACCTCATGCAACCTAATAAAAAGGCACTCACAGTAAATTCATTATCTAGCTCTCATTGATATATTGTCGTACCACAGATCGGTGATGTCACAGTGCCACTCGCCTCATTGGTGGCTTGTATTACCAGATCATATTTCTCAAAATCTATATTACCAATCAAAAATTTAAGCACACTCCATTAGTAAGCATGCATTCCAACACTGAAGATGTATGCCATAAAAATAAAAATTTGAGAGAAAATGTGGTAACGAAAGGGTTACTGAACAGCACAGAGAAATGGTGGAGGCCAAGTATTATAGTGCTATTCCTATAAGGACACGTCTGGAGATACTAAGAAAAACTTATATTCCTTTTTCTTGTCACTTTGTAAATCCCTGTGCAGTGTATCATTTCATATGCAGTGGACAGATGTGGGTTTTTGGCCACCTTGCCTTCTCTACTGACTTCCATCAAGCCCTGTTTTGTTTTTTGTTTTTTTTATTGTACTTTAGAAGAAGTTTACAAAACAGACTAGCTCCTCATTAAACAATTAGTACACATATTGTTTTGTGACATTACCAGCCCCACAATATGTGCATACTGTCCCTTCTTGACCATGAGTTCCCTATTACCAGCTTTCCTGTCCCCTCCTGCCTTCTAGTCCTTGCCCCTAAGGTGGTGTGCCCCTTTAGTCTCATTATGTTTTATGGGCCTGTCTAATCTTTGGCTGAAGGGTGAACCTCAGGAGCAACTTCATTACTGAGCTCAAAGAGTGTCTGGGGACATACTCTCAGGGTTTCTCTAGTCTCTGTCAGCCAGTAAGTCTGGTCTCTATTGTGAGTTAGAATTTTTTTTCTTTTTATTTTTTACTGTACTTCAGGTGAAGGTTTACAGAACAAATAGTTTCTCATTAAACTATAGTACACATATTGTTTTATGACATGGGTTAACAAACCCACAACATGTCAACCCTCTCCCTTCTCAATCTTTTTTTTTTTTTTGTGAAAACATACATAGCCAAAGATACCATTTCAAAGTTTCTACATGCACAGTTCAGTGACATCGATTACGCTCTTCCAATTTTCCTGCTATTCTCACTTTACATGAAGGTTTACAGAACAAAATAGTTTATCATTAAACAGTTAGTACTCATGTTGCCCTATGACAGTTGTTAACAAGCCCACTACATGTCAACATTGTCTTTACTCAACCTTGGGTTCCTTATCACCAGCTTTCCTGTCCCCTTCTGCCTTCTAGCCCTTGTCCCTGGACTGCTGTGCCTCATTAGTATCTTTTTGATTTGCTGTCCAGTCCCCAGCTGAATGGGGAACCTCGGAAGTGACTTCACCACTGAGCTAAAATGGTGTCTGGGGGCCATACTCTCAGGGTTTCTCCAGTCTCTGTCAGGCCAGTAAATCAGATGTTTTTTATGTGTTAGAATTTTGTTCTACTTCCTTCTCCAGCTCTGTCCAGAACCCTCTGTTGTGATCCTGGTCAGAGCAGTTAGTGGTGGTAGCCGGGCACCATCTAGCTGTACTGGACTCAGTCCAGTGGAGGCCTTGGTAGCTGTGGTCCATTAGTCTTTTGGACTAATCTTTTCCTTGTATCCTGTTCTCTTTATTCTCCCTTGCTTCCGAAGGGATGAGACCAGTGGAGTATCTTAGATGGCCGCTCACAGAATTTTAAGACCCCAGACACTACTCACCAAGGCAGAATGTAGAACATTGTCTTTATAAACTCTGTTATGCCAGTTGAGCTAGATGTTCCCCGAGACCATGGTCCCCACAGCCCTCTGCCCAGCAATTCAGTCCCTCAGGGAGTTTGGATGTGTCTATGGGGCTTTCAT
>NW_004444184.1:1856239-1894879 GCF_000243295.1 Trichechus manatus latirostris
ATAAATTCACATCTTTGTTTCTAAGGTGTGTCTCTTGTAGACAGCATATTGATGGATCCTGTTTTTTTATCCATTCTGTCATTTTCCGTCTCTTTATGGGTGCATTGAGTCCATTTACATTCAGTGTAATTATTGATAGATGTCAGTTTGTTGCTGTCATTTTGTAGTGCTTTTTTTGGTGGTGTTGACATTTTCTTTGTTCTTCTTACCCTACTGTGCTGAGTTACGTTTGTTTGTGGATTTTTTTTTTTCATTTCTTTTTTTTTTTGTAAGTTTTGTTTTTGCTGAGACTTTATGTTTTTCCTCCTGATTTTTATGAGTATGTTTGTTAACTTTCTTTGTGGTTACCATGAAATTTACCCTTATCTTTCTAAGTTTGAAGCAGTGTTTTATTACTTGCTATCACCTTGCCTTCCTCTCCATTAGAAGGTTCTATACCTACACTGTTTATTCCCTCTTTTATTGTCTTGATGTTGTCATTTACAGATTAAGTGCTCTGACTCCCTGTTGTATTTCTTTTGGTTTTGGATAGTCTTCGTCTGATGTTTTAGAGTTTCAGGATTGCTGTTTTCTCTGTTTAGCTTAGTTTTTCTGATCTTTGCTGTGTAAGGATGGCATGGTGCTTCTGCTTAGAGCGCCATTTTGCCGGAAGTCGTGAGTTAGAATTTTGTTCTACATTTTTCTCCAGCTCTATCCAGGACCGTCTATTATGATCCTTGTCAGAGCAGTCAGTGGTGGTAGCTGGGCACCATCTAGTTGTGCTAGACTCAGTCTGATGGAGGCCGTGGTAGCTGTGGTCCATTAGCCCTTTGGACTAATCTGTCCCTTTTGTCTTTGGTTTTCTTAATCCTCCCTTGCTCCCAGTGTCAAGCCCTGATTTTTGTTTGAGGCTTTACCACTCAAGGCACAGTTGTAGCTGGGATACTGCTCAGGGTAAACTGAAGAAGATTCAGAAGCTTTGTGGTACCTTCCTATTCCAATCTCTATTCATGTGGCTCAGACATGATCCTTCTGCTTGGCTCAAAGGGTAAGCAAGTTACCAAAGCTAGAATCTGTCTCTGGGAAACTTGATTGTTGGATATAGTAAGCCAAAGAGAGCAAGACAATTAAAATGGATGGAGTTCATTTGCTTCAGTGGCTGCCAGTGCTCAGACAAGATAAGTAAATAGTTCTTGCTGTACTGGCTCCTGTTCAAGTTCCAAATCTGATTCTTCAGCCTTCAGGTAGAGCTAGTTAGTTCTCCAATATCCTTAAAATAAATTTACCTTCTGCTTAAGCTAGAATCAGCTTCTGTTGCTTGCAATGGAGAACCTTAAATGATAGGCTACCAGACAATTTCTTCAGATTGTCCCAAGGCACAGGACGAGATGGAGGTCCTTAATGACAAGGTCAGAACACCTAGGCTCAGGTTACTGGTAAGGAATAGAGACTCCCAAACCAGGACTAAAGAGTTTGCTTCCACAAGGGCATTAGTTTTGAAATGCAGTCATGTATTCTAGGTAATGGTAATAGACTGAAGCAAACAAACACAAAATTTAAAAGTTGTATTTCGAGAGATAACAAAACCTGGCACATGACAATACCTTGGATTATTCAACCTGTGCTGTTGTTGCTGAGTGACATGGAGTCGATTTTTGACTCATAGTGACTCCGTGTGACAGAGTAGAACTACACTAAAGGATTTTGTAGGCTTAATCTTTATGGGAGCAGATAGCCAGGTCTTTCTCCTACAGAGCCAGTGGGTGTGTTCAAACCACAGTCTTTCAGTTAGCTGTCAAGTGCTTAACTATTGTGCCACCAGGGCTCTTTATTCAACCTGTAAATAATCCTAAATACCATACATTATAAGTGGAGTTGTCCCCAAAACTCCCAAAGTTATCTCAAATATAGCCTAGAGGTCAAGATCAAGAGAGTTGAATGGAGTCAGACTTCCAGTTACATTTGGGACTGTAACACACAACAGTGATTTCTAGTACCAACCTCTCTATGAATTAAAACCCTTCAGTTGCAAGCAACATACACTGTTTAAAGCAAAACGAGAAATTTATTAAAAGGATGATGTATACAGAATTGACAGGATGCTGAAAACGGAACAGGAACCAGGGCAGCAGGATCTTGAATGTATGAGTCCTGAACCTCGCTCTTTCACATTGCACTAACACCCAATCAGCAATTATAAGTGCTTCCCTATGCCAAAGCTCCTTAAGATGATCATTGCCTTAAATACTTTTTGATCTATCCTGCTCCAGCACATAACAATTCCCCTTCTTTTAGAATGATCTGCAGAGAAGGGCCCTGCAGCCATGTATTACATGTATTACATTGTTAACTTTCTTTGTGGTTACCATGAAACTTACCCTTATCTTTCTAAGTTTGAAGCAGTTTTTTATTACTTGGTATCACCTTGCCTTCCTCTCCATTAGAAGGTTCTATACCTACACCGTTTATTCCCTCTTTTATTGTTTTGATGTTGTCATTTACAGATTAACTGCTCTGATTCCCTGTTGTATTTCTTTTGGTTTTCCTGGACCATAGTTGACTGAGCGCAGATCAACATCTGAGACAAGCTAGGCCAACCAGTTTCTCTTTCTTTGGGATTTTAACTAGAAGATATATTGGTTAGGGTTCTCTCAGATAACAATAAAATAAGCTGAATCGTGCTAATTTAAGCAGAAAGGTGGGATTTACTAGAAATACTTTAATATGTCTCATGGAACGAAACAAATTGTTGAACGAACAGGCTTTGGAAACGTGGAAACTGGTACAGACAAGGCTCATAAGCAGGAGTTTGTAGATAGTGCTACAAAAACTCTTTCTTTAATGTAACTTAATTTCCAACTTCCTGCATGTCTTCTTGTTTAAAGTTCTCAGAGCTAGTTTTTAAGAATCATACACAGCTATACTAACCTTGGAAACTATCCATGCTCCTTAAACTATTTTCTTAGATAGGTCCTAATCTCAGCCCAAAAAATGTCTCATCATTAACTCTAAACTAGCACTTACACTCCAAAGGACAGAATCTGAAAGTTAAATAAATAAACCCATGTACAGCATATGTCCTATAATTAGCAGTTTAATCCTGAAGGAAGAGAATCTAAGGATTATCAACCTGACCCTGCTGGTAACAGTACTGTTTCTTTTAGTGAAATTGGTATTTAGTGGAGGTCCCTGTAACTGGCCATTTGAAGGAAGAAAACCCTGAGAGCATATACGTACCCAGTGACAATTGTGGCCCTCAGAAGTCTTATGCATGTGTATTGTCCCACTAAGATTTGTACAGTTGATCATAGAGGCTGATGCTAAGGATCACTATTTCATAAGGGAACTGGACTGATCCAGGACTTCTCTCCTGCAGAGAAGAAGGGATTCCTGAAGGTTTACTTACTCCCACTCTACTAGCCGAGGAAATTGATGTTGAAGACCTATGTAAATGTAAACCTTCAATGTTCAGAATGCCCAATCTGTGAACCTGATGTGTCTATAAAGGAGGTGGAGCTCTTAAATCTTGATGTGGTTAAATGCATATAGGGTCAGAGTCAGTATTTCCTGCCGTGTTAGCAGTAAGAACAACCAATCCCAGTTAGAAAAATGAAAGAGCAAAATTTTATGTTTCAGAATGCATTAAAGGCATGCACGTAGCTTGGAATCAAGTAAAACTGGAGTCACAAGTTGAAGAGCCATCAGGAACTATAAAGTGTTCTTTCTCCATCTCTCATCCGATTTTTGTACTCTCTGCATAGCATGAAAAAGCCTAAGAAGCCCACACAAACTCACTCAACTAGTTTGCAACAGAGGTGGAACTGAAATCTAAATCTTTTGACTTCTGGTCCTAAGCAATTTTTACTTCACTTTACTCTCTACCTTGAGAGCAACCAATATCAGTTATACAAGTCTAACTCCTTCTGTATTTTACTCAGTGGCAAATTGCACTAAATGAATAGGTGTTAAATGAGGTTGATGTACAGTTACATGAAGGCTCACTTATTTCTGTCTGCTACTTTTCTAATATAGTGTAGCAGGCAGAGACATTGACCATGAAGTTACATAGTCCTGGCTCTGCACCTCACCAGGCAGACCTTGAGCAAGTCATCTGAACTCTCTAAGCCTTGGTCTTTTCTTTTTTTAAAAAAAGATAATAATTGTATTTCCCTCAGAGTGTTGCTGAGAAAGCTAAATGAGATAATGCGCACACAGCACGCCCATTGCGTCAGTCAGGGTAAGCCCTTTGATGGATGATTATTTCTATTTCCACGTCAACCCTCCAAACAGCTCTGCCATCTGGTCTCCAATTCTAAATGCAAACCCCATGGTCTTGAGCATTCTTAAAGCAGAGATATTTATATTGATAAAAACAACCTTTTAGTGTTTTCGTGGAGAAGAAGGTGAGGTGAACATACGAATTGACATTTATTTGTGACCTAATCCAAGTGTCAAAGTCTGGTTTCCCAAAGAGAATGGTCAGTATTTCTAAGCAGCTGCCAAGCCTTCCCAATTTACACAGATGCAACGGCACCTGCTGAATTAACCTGTGGCATTTACCAAAGCCAAACCCTGCCAAAAAGAAATCTCTCTCCTCCTGGCACGCTGAATAAGAGATAGAGATTCAGTTATTTACTGAGACACTTCGAGATAGTCTCAGGTAACAGGAAGTGTTTTGAGATTTATCTGACACACTTTAAGTGCGCATAAAACAGCAGGAGACACACAGGGAACATGTCTGAGATTTTTTTCTTTTCAATCAACCTCCTCTGTGACTTTTACACTATGATTTATTTTTTAAGAGGTGTCGTAGTTTTCCGGATGCCATAAAAAAAATCTAAAATAAATGTTTTCACCCAGATAAGCACTATTAAAGGGAAAGGATACTGAATTCACTTAAATACATTTGCAAAACATTTATTTTCTCAAGGAAGTGTACGAATCCTATTTCCTTAATTATTCTTGAGGTTTTGCCTATCAGCTGACAATATCCTACAGAAGGGAAGCAAAACAGCCTAACTTTCCTGACAGCAAAGAGTTATAATAATACTAGAATGAAAATGCATTTGTCACTTTGCTTATCTGTTCTAATGTCTAAGTTACTGGGAGTCAGAAATGTAATAACCCTCACTCTAGTGAATACAGTTTCTCAGAGTATATTAAACTGAAAAGTATATTCAAAGTCAACTTTCTCTAGTTTTTGAAGATCAGTATACTCATTCCTAACTGTAAGTAACCAGTATGAAATTGGGATAAAATGTGGTCACGTTTGCTTTATTTTTCCAAGTGATCACTTCATCAATTCTATCTTTATTAGAAGGGAAGCCCATTTTTTCCCACATGGGGCCACTCAGCAGCAAAATTGCTTACTTAAGATAAGGAAGGTCACTTAAAAGAAAACTGGAAAGTTTAAATACTCCCTTATCTTTGTTGCTTTGGCCTCTGCTATATAGTGTCACAGTGGAAGACTGGTCCTAATCATCACAGCCAATGTTTTTCCACTGCGTAAGGGTGTCCTCCCTTGTTTGGATCTCTGTTCTTTGGTTCCCACCTCAGTGTTTAGCTACTCTTCTCTAAACCCCAGCACAGTATCACTGTGGCTGCTAACAACAGGGTTTGTCAGCAATGTGTAAGCACCGGAGCAAGCCCTCCCCAACCCTTGCACCAAAACTAGATCACCAGCCCAAGATCTTCTTTCTATCCTAGCAGTTTCTTTCTGGAAGCCATGGTTTCTTTTCAATCATTGAACATGGTTCAGGGCATCCCTGGTCCTCCCCAAGAAGTAATTATCCTAGGGAGCAGAAGCACTGACTTCCCAGAGGGACCTGGGCTTCTTTTACCAATAGGTTCACTATCATTCTATATCTTTGTATGCCAAAGGGAAAAGCTTCTTGTCTGAAATCAAAGATAAACAGAATAAATTATCCTTTTATATCCTATCCCTTCTCCTTCAGGGAAAGGAATATAATTCTTTCCCTTAAATCTGCATGGGCTTATGACTCACTTGAAACCAACTGAATGTAGCAGATATGATGCTGTGCATCTTCTGAAGCTTGATAATTAAAGGCACTTCAGGTTCTTCCTAGCTTGTGTAAACTTTCATGCTGGATCCTTGAACTTTCCTGTAAACGGTCCAACTACCCTGCACCCATCATATTGTAAGGAAGCCCAAACTAACCCACATAGAGAGATCAATAATGAAGCCCTGAGACTGCATGAAGAGAGGGAGATGCAGCCCTCAGCCACTCCAGCTCCAGTCACTGTCTGGACCCTGACCCAGAATTGCTCACTCAGGCCCGTCCCAAATTCCTGACCTACAGAAACCATAAAAGATAAAACAATTATTATTGTCACTTTTGTTCCACTAAAGTTTGGGGTAATTTGTTATGCAGCAATAGATAATTGGAACAGAATTTGGTACCTGAAAATGAGATATTATAATAAAAAACAGTAATATGTAGCATTTAATTTGGGACCAGGGAGGGGCAGAAGCTGGAAGGGCCTTGAGCAGATTACTAGGAAAAGCCTAAAGGTCCTGGAGAATAATTTAGTTGAGGGTGTTGCCTGGCTTCTTCTAGCTGCCTAAACTAAAATGAGAGAAAACAAGAGAGGAAATAAAAACAAAGTATTTTGGTTTTAAATTAAACTAAAAGAATATGCAAAGGACTCAAAATAGTCTTTTCAGCTAGCAAAATCTCCTCAAAGAAAGGGGCTTAGGCCAAAGATCAAATTCAAAATGCACTATGATGTTGTTAGAAAGACGTAAAACAGTGACTCCTGGCACCTTTCAGAGAGACAAAAAGATCTTAAGCGACATCAAGGGCATGCCTCATAAATCCTTTGAGTTAAATAAAAAGGTTTCTAAGAATCTTAAGAGAATTGTCCTTTGACAACCTCAGAGATAAACCCAAGGTAGAGAAGGGCTTATCTTGAAGAACATCTGAGGGCATAGCTTTTGTCTAAGGAAGTAGATTACAAATTAGTACACAGGAAGTCCACAGAATTTTAAAGGAATTGTGTTTGAGAAAACAAAAAACTAAAGGAGACATTTGTACTCTTGAGCTTCCAAAGACAACAAGCAGGAAGAGAAAACTACTCAACTGCAAACACAAGAGACTTTTATTGGATGAGAAAGGATAACTCAGAAGACAGAAACAAGAGCCTCGGTAGAAGAGCCAAGAAACATAAAGAACAACTCCCAAGAAGTAAGAATAAAACCAATTTAAAAAAAAATGGCAACATGAACCTGGCTAGATTTCAGAACTGCTACAGAACAGTGGCTGCTTTGTGCCTCCCAAATGAATAGGAGTGGCTATTGCAGCTACTGTATACCTGCCCCACAATTGTACATTTGGTATGTATGGGGTAGATAAGTTATAATGCTTAACCTTCATGCTTATAACCTTCCAGTTCTTTGCATTACACTCAGAATGAAATCTTAATTCATCACGGTCTAAACACTACGTAATGTGGTGCCATGAACTACTCTAACTCCATCTCATGTGGTTCTCTTCTTAGTTCATTCTGACCTAGCTTCAGTCAACTATATTCTGTTTTTTGAACAAGCTGACCTTTTTGCTAGCTCAAGGATTTGCATTTATTTATCCTTCAGAATAGAAAGATCTTCCTTTAGGTGCTCACATTGGTAGCCTCTTGCCATTTGTTACTACATTTAAAGACTATCTTCTTAGAGAGGCCTTCTCTGACCACATCTCTAATGCTGTCCATTCATACTCAACACCCACTTCAGTCACTCCATCATATTACTCTATTTTATTTTCCTTACAGTATTCATGACTATTTGAAATTATTAATTTGTTTACTTCAATTTTGGTCTCCTCCCAAATTAGATTATATGCACATGAAAGAAGAAGCCATTTTTGGTCTTACCCACCATTGAGAATAGTGATTAGCATATATTTGAGATTCAGGAAGTACTTGTTGAATGAAGGAATGAGTGAATCCTGTTCTCTAATTCTACTAGAGTAAGTGTAGCAAACACCGTTGATTAGTTGACCCTAAACCCATTAACGAAACCTTGCTCCCTATCTTTCAGTAATTACTCTAGGGGTAGTCATGTGGCCTAATCATAGACAATAAGATGTAACTAGAAAACACAGGATGGAAATTCTCGGAAAAGCTTTTAATAGGTCAAATGTTGTTGGCATGAACTTTTTGGCCTTTTACTCTTTCTTCTCCTTCCTGTCTAGAACAAGTAATATGAGTTGGGGAAGTGAAACAACTATCTTGCAACCAGAAGGACAAACCTACATGTGAAAGATGGCAGATGATATGAAACAGCCTCACTGAATGGGAAAAATTGCTTATCTAAGTAATTTTGGAAATGAGTGGAGTGTTTAAGACTAAAGGCAAAAGGAACTGTACATAAGCACATACTCTGGTTGGTAGAGTGGTTTCCCATGGGGATCTACGCATGTATACTGGTGTTGAACAATTAAGCAAATGGAGGGTGGATGGGAGGTGCCAAATTTCTCATAGTCGGAGTGGGAGGTTAGAGATAAACAAGGGTAGAAAGCTAGACTGATTCGTGTGGTAATGGATTAGTATTGGAGAAATCACTAGGACCTCATGTTTGGCTTAATATAGATACAAATGCATACATATAGAAATTTTTACAGATATGTGTATATATATGTATTTGGGATACTATTCACACCTATTTCCTTGCTCTATCATCTGAGAGAGCCTAGAAATAACAACATCACAATAGCAACAAGTACACCTAGTGCACAGATCTTGGTTTCTAATATCATTCTCCAATAAAATGAACTAGATCTCCTTGGAGAAATGGCTGATTTTAGGAATAGGGTAGAAAATATACAACATGAACCTAGAACATCTTGTAGTGTCAGAAAGTAAGTGCTCAAAACAAAGCAAGGCAAAACAAAAAAAATTCACAGTGTTGGGTTATATTGAAGCGACAGAGAAGCCAAGTGAAATAATCCTCAGTAGCCAAATCTGGAACAATTTGAGCAACAAAATTAATAACATTATTGGATTATAACCCAAAGTACACAATAAAGATTCATGAGTGCATATTGATATAAGTAAATGACTGAATAAATAAATGCAAATAGCCTGTGCAAAAGAATTCCAAATAATGTATATAGATAGTCTCTCACAAGGAGGTAGAGTTTAACTCCCCACTCTTTAAGTGTGATACGTGCATAGTAACTTAATTCAAAGTGTACAGTATGGAAAGGGTGAAAAAGGTTAACGTTACAGTAGAAAAACATAACAAACACTATCTTGGCCAGGTGATCAAGGTCAACATCAATGATGATGAATCATGTTTATAGCATGCACCCTTAATATAATGTGACAGGAGTAGTATTTCATTTCTGTGGTCTTCCTCCCCCAAACCCCAAATCCCAGGCTAATCATGACAAAAACATCAACAAACTCAAATTGAGAGATATTCTAAGAAATACCTGACCAGTTCTCCTCAAAACTGTCAAGGTCATCAAAAACATGGAAAGTCTGAGAAACGGCCACAGTCAAGACGAACCTCAGCAGAAAATGATGACCAATTGTGATATCCTGAATGGAATCCTGGAACAGTAAAAAGACATTAGGAAACAACTAAGAAAATCTAAGTAAAGTATGGAGCTTAGTTAATAATAATAATAATGTATCCATATTGTATGTTTGTTGTTGTTGTTAGGTGCTGTCAAGTCGGTTCTGACTCATAGAGACACCATGTACAATAGGATGAAACGCTGCCTGGTCTTGTGCCATTCTCATAATTGTTGCTATGTTTAAGCCCATTGTTGCATCCACTGTGTCAGTTCATCTCATTGAGAGTCTTCCTCTTTTTCACTGCCTTCTACTTTACGAAGCATGATGTCCTTCTCCAGGGACTGGTCTCTTTTGATACCATGTCCAAAGTATGTAGGGCAAAGTCTCACCATCCTCGCTTCTAAAGGAGCATTCTGGCTGTACTTCTTCGAAGACACACTTGTTCGTTTTTCTGACAGTCCGTGATATATTCAATATTCTTCACCAACACCATAATTCAAAGACATTAGTTCTTCTACGGTCTTCCTTGTTCATTGTCCAGCTTTCTCATGCGTATGAGGCAATTGAAAATACCATGGCTTGGGTCAGGCGCAGCTTAGTCCTCAAGGTGACATCTTTGCTTTTTACCACTTTAAAAAGGTCTTTTGTAGCAGATTTGCCCAATGCAATAAGTCGTTTGACTTCTTGACTGCTGCTTCCATCGGTGTTGATTGTGGATCCAAGTAAAATGTAATCCTTGACACCTTCAATATTTTCTCCATTTATTGTGACGTTGCTTATTGGTCCAGATGTGGTCTATATTGTACCAATATTGGCGAAATTGGGTGCAGAGTACATGGGAATTCTCTCTACTATCTTTACATTTTTTTTCTGTGAAGTGAAAAACTATTCTAACATAAAATTTTATTTTTTAAGAAAAGGAATTATGTAAGGAGTGCTAATGGCACCACAGAGTTGCTATGCCAATCCTGGATTACCTATCACTGGACTTCAGGCAAATTCCTATGTGATTAAATTACTCTTGATATAATTTTGCACTCCTCCATGACAGAGCAGTGCAATGATAAATGGTATACTGGGTCTCAGAGGTATATGAAAAGAATGTCAGTACTGAGGAAGAAAAGCATCATATAAAGGACTAAGTCCTTTCCGAGACAGAACCATTATTATCTGTTCCCGGCTCCCAACGTCATAATTATGTGCGTAGCTGTATTTTTTCTTTTTTAACTGAGAGAATAGTTTGCTTTCCACAGTTGGAGAAAAATCCCTAATTGTTGCTGTGGGTTGTTTTATGGGGGAAAAAAAAAAAGCTAGTAAAAAATACAGAGATTAAAATCTAAGGACATCCAGACATAGCAAATGGAGTATGGAGAGGACAAGCGGGGAGAACCAAGCTGATAGAGTATTTGGGAAGGAATTTTTAAGGTCTATAGCGGAAGGAGGTTATTTGGATATAAAAGTTCATATGACCATATGAGGAATCTCTGGTGTTATCCGTGATCCTCAGAGAACTATTCTTGTTAGGCAAATTTGAAGCCCCTACTATCTGCACAAGAAAGGAGGTAAAAAATCTGGCAGCCGCTTTTTTGCCTTCGAGATTTTGTGTATCTCTGAGCAGAAGTCAAAGAGGCCCAGTGCTAAGTGAATATCTCGTGGGTCTCCACGGAAAGGGTCTGGGCCCTCTTGTTAACTGCTTGGTCAACGCTCAGCAGTTTACTGACCATTTCAAGGATGCCATGGGCAAATCATCAATTAAAGGGTGATAAAAGGAAATGGACTTAAATTAGAAACCCAGATATCTGTACCTGAGGGGAAGTCCAGTAAAAACCATTGAGTCGATTCCAATTCATGACAACCCTATGTGAGTCAGAGTAGAACTAACTGTGCTCCAAACTGGCTAGGTTTTTTGGAAATAGATCATCAGCTCTTTCTGTTTAGGCACCTCTGGGTGGATTCAAATTTCTAAACTTCGGTGAGCACATTTATCATTTACACCACCAAGGGACTGCAGAGAGAAAGCAGAAACAGCACAGTAAAAATGCGATGAAACTAGAAATGGAAAAGCTGAATGTGGTAACCTAGCAAAGCCCCACCAGCAAGAATATAGTAAAACAGAAGAAAGGTCATGATTTTTGTTCCTGGGATATTAAGGAGGAATACCCAAAAACAGATCACTGCAAAGAGGAGCTAATATTTGTTTACTTCTGGTTATAACTCTCCCTTTGGAAGCATGTGAAGGCAATCCCCACAGGCTTTTAATGAAGTGGATATGGAAGTCCAATTGTGTTCCCAAACTTTGACACTCTAAGAATGGAGAGTCTCTAGAGATAAACTTTGCATTTTATGCCTTTCTCAGAAAGCCCCATGTCTCATTTCATAAATTAAAAACTTGTCATAATATATTTAATTGTCATTTCCTTCCCAGCCTATGTAAAGTTCAATCTGAAATAATTTCAGAATGTTTCATTTTAATGACTGAAATGTGTATTCAATTCCTATAAAGATCCAAAGCTCTATTCCAAATGCAGTTGACATTCTCCAGCACATCATTTAAATTTCTCCTAGTAATTTTCTGCCTTCTGTGAGACAGTTATATTATATTGCCTCAAGGCATTCTGCATATTTTGTTGATTTTAACATTTAAAGTCCTGATGGTTTTTATTCTCTTATTATGCCCTCGTTCATGTCCCATATTTCCCTCCACTTCTCTCTAGGAAGCAGTGAGAAAGCTTAAATAATTTGTGTGATTCATTTACATACATAAGCCATTTCTCTAAGATGGGAACAGGTGAGAGTTTGAGACAGAAGCATTGATGAAGATATCAGGAGTCAAAGAAGCTTGCTCTGGTTACAATGGCTATGGAATTCTTCTATCTGCTATGTGTAAATACTCAAAATGTAAGCTGAAGATTAGAATTGCTTTTAAGCATTTAAAGAAACAAAAAATAAAAAAAAGAATAAAAGCACTATATTATTTGAAATTTCTAAGGTAAACTAATAGGAAAGATGTGAGAAGAAATGATAAAGTACTCCATGTCTCTGGCTTTTCAAAGATAAACTCTGTTGAGTGGAAAGGAAGCACTTGAATGAAAACAGGGCAGGAGAATAAACTAATCCGTTCAAAAAACAGTGCCAAGGGACATTATATGTATTGAAATTTTCTACAGGCTCCATTCCAATGTACTAGTATAACAAGAAAGGGCCAGCCCCATATCTACTTGTTAATATATGTATGTTAGATATTTTACATCTTAATGTCTAGACTTTGACACATGTTCCCATGTGTTTTTAAACTTTCAACAGTAATATTCTTTATAAGTATTTGGGTTCTTAATCTCCTCATCCATTTGTTCTGTGTAGTCTAGATTTTTTTCTATTCATCCATCCAACATTTATTGAGAAGTACCAGTGTGGTAGATTAAGGAAGGCCACAAATTCTTGGACGCTCCTCCCATTGAGCTGGGGGTCTACCTCCCCTCCTTTTCAATGTAGGTGGGCTCTGCAATTGCACTGACCAATTAAAACATTAACCATGCAGAATTCATGTTGTTCCATTTTTTGAGTCAAGCTTTAAGAGACTAGAAGTCTTACTTCCTCTCTTCCGAAATATTTGCACTGGCGGAACTCAGACACCATGCAAGAAGTTTGATAACACTGAGACTACCATGGGATGAAGAAGTCCGAACTAGCCACATGGAGAGAACATGCGGAAAGATATGCTAGCCAGTCCAGGTGCCAGGTGTGTGAGTGAAGAAGCTTTTTGATGATTCTAGCCACAACTCATCTGACTGCAACCTAATGAGTGTCTGTCAACAAAGAATCATGAGAGACAACAACTAAATTATTCTTTTCAGCAACTACATTTTTGGGTGGATTGTCGCCTAGCAGTAGATAACTGCAACTAGACCAATTTAGAGTGCTGATAGGATGCAAAAGAAGAACAAAACAAGAACACTTCCCTTGGGGAAAAAGCAGAAAAGCATTTTGATTAACATTGTCAGAATATTATAAAAGTAGTGTGAACTAAATCTGTAAGGACATAGAGGAATAAGGAATTAATGATGTCCAGAATCAGGTTTCTTAAAAGGTTCATTGTTGAAATAAAAGAGGGGGTTGCATTGTGCGAATCACTTAAATACACGGAGCATCAGTTTCCTCGTTTGTAAAAGGTATAGGTTAAATCATGTAAAATACTTAGAATAGAGTCTGGCCTATAATAAATAGATGATCAGTACATATATTAGCTGCTACTACTACTATTGTTGTTGTTATTAGCAGCAGTACCAATGGCAAGCACCTCCATCTCTAGATGTAGCTGAAAGGACCAGTCACGCTCCCAAGTGAGGTTTGCTAGCCACTGGTGAAAGAGGAGTCTGTCGCTGTGTTCTTAGAAGCATCTTTGATCTTCAACAGCCACCATTGCTGCAGTTCACGCTAGTCTGTCTGTAACCATTTTTTCTAAATAGCGTATAGAAGAGAGAAATTATGGCATTAAGAGAGGGCTGAAAAAAATTTTTTGAAAAAAAGTGGGCTCAAATCCTCGCTCAAACATGTACTGGCTAAGTGACCTTATGTGCTTCAGTTGTCTTATCTCTATAACAAACAAATAAAAAATAATTATCTACTCTAAAAAGTTTTAATAAGGATGGAATGAGATAATGAATGTTTTCTTAACGTATGGTATTGAATAAACATTAGCTATTATTACTATTATTACTACTGGCAAGTAAAAATAATAGAATTCCTACTACATGCTAGTCATTTTTTTATATATTATTAATGAGTCATTAAACATCTCTCAGTTGTTTAATAAAGAAAACAAAAATATTAACAACTGGACCAATAAGCAACATCATGATAAAACAGAAACTCTTGAAGTTGTCAAGGATTTCGTTTTACTTGGATCCAAAATCAACGCCCAAGGAAGCAGCAATCACGAAATCAAACCATGGATTGCATTGGGCAAATCTGCTGCAAAAGACCTCTTTAAAGTGTTAAAAAGCAAAGATGTCACTTTGAGAACTAAGGTGCGCCTGACCCAAGCCATGGTATTTGAAATCGCCTCATATGCATGCGAAAGCTGGGACAATGAGTAAGGAAGATTGAAGAAGAATTGATGCCTTTGAATTATGATGTTGATGAAGAAAATTGAATATACCATGGACTGTCAGAAGAACGAACAAATGTGTCTTGGAAGAAGCACAGCCAGAATGCTCCTTAGAAGCAAGGACGGCAAGATTTCGTCTCAGATACTTTGAATATGATATCAAGAACGACCAGTCCCTGGAGAAAGACATTATACTTGGTAAAGTAGAAGGTCAGCGAAAAAGAGGAAGATCCTCAATGAGATGGAGTGACACAGTGGCTGCAACAATGGGCTCAAGCATAGCTATGATTGTGAGGATGGCACAGGACCAGGCAGTGTTTATCATTCTGTTTTACATAGGGTCGCTATGAGTTGGATCCAACTCAACAGCACCTAACAACAACGGTTGCAGTTATTGCCATTTCAACTCTACGGATGGGAAAATTGAGGCTTGGATACAGTTAAATTATTTGCCCACTGCCACCTAGGAAGTAACTGATGAAGTCAGACTTGAATTCACACCTGGCTGATTTTACACTACTTTCCCTTTCTACTATGTCATTCTTTCTTTAAAAAACAATGAAATTTAACATAAACAGGATTAACCCACTTTATTAGGGTTGTCAGATTTCACAAATAAAAGTAAAAAATATTCATTGTTTATCCAAAATTCAGATTTAACTGGATAGCCTATATTTTTCTGGCAACCTCATACCTTCAGCTTTTTACCTAAAATCATTTTTGCTTTTTTGCTAACCATTGAAAATCAGAGATCTCGCCTTTGGACATTTATTAGAAGAAATTTAGTTGAGAGGTAGAACATGCTCTCGTATTAGGTATCTCCCAACCATAGATTCACAAATTATTACCCAAACCAATCGGAGAAAGGACATCTGTCTCACTCAGGTTTGTGTCTCAAAATGCTTGTGGAATGAAAACCAGCAGTCAAGTAATCTTTCATCAGGAAAGATTTGTGCAGCAAGAAAACATGTAATAAACAGTGTGCACAGAAAATATAAAGCAGCAAGAACTTTGTGTGCCTATTTGGCAACATAGAAATTAACACGTTTCCTTCTTTCTGCGTTGTTGTTTTTACTACTAGGTCTCGTCGAGTAAGTTCTAACTCATAGTGACCCTTTGTAAAACAGAATGAAACACTGCTCAGTCCTGAGCCATCCTCACAATCATTGCTATGCTTGAGCCCATTGTTGCAGCCACCGTGTCCGTCCATCTTGTTAAGGGTCTTCCTCATTTTTGCTGACCCTCTACTTTACCAAGCATGATGTCCTTCTCCAGGGACTGGTTGCTCGTGATAACATGTTCAAAGTACATGAGACCAAGTCTCGCCATCCTTGCTACTAAGGACCGTTCTGGCTGTATTTCTTTCAAGACAGATTTGTTCGTTCGTCTATGGCATATTCAATATTTTTGTCAACACCATAATTCAAAAGCAAAAATTCTTCAGTCTTCCTTATTCATTTTCCAGCTTTCGCAGCATATGAAGTGACTGAAAATACCTTGGCTTGTGCAATTTAGCCTTCAAAGTGACATCTTTGATTTTTATCACTTTAAAGAGGTCTTTTGCAGCAGATTTTCGCCGTGCAATACATGGTTAGATTTCTTGACTGTTGCTTCCATGGGCGTTGATTGTGGATCAAATAAAATGAAATCTTTGACAACTTCTACTTTTTCTCTGTTTATCGTGATGTTGCTTATTGGTCCAGTTGTGAGAATTTTTTTTTTTTTTTATGTTGCGTTACACTCGGTACTGAGGGCTGTAGTTTTTAATCTTCATCAGTGCTTCAAGTTCTCTTCATTTTCAGCAAGCAAAGTTGTGTCACCTGCATATTGCAGGTTCTTAATGAGACTTCCTCCAATCCTGATGCTACATTCTTGTTAATATACTCCAGCTTCTCAGATTATTTACTCAGCATGCAGATTGAATAAACATGGTGAAAGGATACAATGTGATGCACACCTGTTCTGACTTTAAACCACATAGTATCTCCTTGTTCTGTTGGAACAACTGCCTCTTGGTTTATGTATAGTTTCCTCATGAGCACAATTCGATGTTTTGAAATTGCTATTCTTCTCAGTGTTATCCATAATTTGTTATAATCCACAGAGTCGAATGCCTCTGCACAGTCAATAAAACACAGGTAAACATCTTTGTGGTATTCTCTGCTTTCTGCCAAGATCCACCTGCCATCAGCAATAATATCCTTTGTTCCACGTCTCTTCTGAATCTGACTTGAATTTCTGACAGTTCCCTGTGGGTGTACTGCTGCGACCATTTATGAATTATCTTCAGCAAAATTTTACTTGCATGTGAAATAAACGATATTGTTCAATAACTTCTGCATTCGGATGGATCACCTTTTATGGAATGAGCACAAATATAGATCTGTTCCAGTTGGTTGGCCTGGTAGGTGTCTTCCAAATTTCTTGGTGTAGATGAGTGAGCACCTTCAGTGCTGCATCCATTTGTTGAAACATCTTAGTTGGTATTCCGTCAATTCCTGGAACCTTGTTTTTCACCATTCCCTTCAGCACAGCTTGGATTTCTTCCTTCCGTACCATCAGTTCTTGATCATACGCTACCTCCAGAAATGGTTGAGAGTGGACGAATTCTTTTTGGTATAGCGGCTCTGTGTATTCTTTCCATCTTCTTTTGATGCTTCCTTCTTTGTTCAATATTTTCCCTGTAGAATCCTTCAATATTGCAACTTGAGGCTTGAATTTTTTCTTCAGTGCTTTCAGCTTGAGAAATGCCAAGTGTGTTCTTCCCTTTTGGTTTTCTAACTCCAGGTCTTTGCACATTTCATTATAATACTTTACTTTGTCTTCTCGAGCTGCCCTTTGAAATCTTTTGTTTAGCTCTTTAACTTCTTCATTTCTTCCTTTTGCTTTTAGCTACTCTACATTCAAGGGCAAGTTTCAGAGCATGTTCTACATCTATTTTGGTCTTTTCTTTCTTTCCTGCCTTTTTAATGACCTCTTGCTTTCTTCATGTGTGAAGTCTTTGATGTCATTCCACAACTCATCTTGTCTTCGGTCATTAGTGTTCAATGTATCAAATCTATTCTTGAGATGATCTCTAAATTTAGATGGGATATACTCAAGGTCGTACTTTGGTTCTCGTGAACTTGTTATTTTCTTCAGCTTCAACTTGAACTTGCTTTTGAGCAACTGATGTTCCATCTTGCAGTCGGCCTCTGGCTTTGTTCTGACTGATGATATTGAGCTTTTCCATCGTCTCTTTCCACAGATGTAGTCGATTTGATTCCTGTATATTCCATTCAGAGAGAGCCAAGTGTATAGTCACCACTTATGTTCTGAAAAAGGTATTTGCAATGAAGAAGTCACTGATCTTGCAAAATTCTGCCATGAGATCTCTGGCTTACTTTCTATCACCAAGGCAGTATTTTACAACTACCAATCCTTCTTTGTTTCCAACTTTCACATTCCAATCACCAGTAATTATCAATCCTTCTTGATTTCATGTTTGACCAATTTCAGACTGCAGAAGTTGGTAAAAATCTCCAATTTCTTCATCTTTGGCCTTAGTGGTTGGTATGTAAATTTGAATATTAGTTGTATTAACTGGTCTTCCTTGTAGGTGTATGGATATTATCCTATTACTGACAGCATTGGACTTCAGGATAGATCTTGAAATGTTCTTTTTGATGATGAAATGTGACACCATTCCTCTTTGTCATTCCTGCCATAACAGACCATATGATTGTCGGATTAAAAATGGCCAGTACCAGACCATTTCAGCTCACTAATGCCTAGGATATCTGTGTTTATGTGTTCCATTTCATTTTTGAGGATTCCAGTTTTCCTAGACTCATGCTTCATACATTCCACGTTCTTATTATTCATGGATATTTGTGGCTGTTTCTTCTCATTTTGAGTCATGCCACATCAGCAAATGAAGGTCCTAAAAGCTTGACTCCAACCACATTATTGAGGTGGACGCTACTTTGAGGAGGTAGCTCTTCCCCAGTTGTATTTTGAGTGACTTCCAACCTGAGGGGCTCATCTTTCAGCACTATAACAGACAATGTTCCACTGCTATTCACAAGATTTTCATTGGCTAATTTTTTCAGTAGACTACCAGGTCCTTCTACCTAGTCTGTCTCAGTCTGGAAGCTTCACTGAAACCTGTCTACCATGGGTGACTCTGCTGGTATTTGAAATACCAGCGGCATATCTTCCAGCAACAAATACGCTATCATAATACAACAAACTGACAGATGAGTGGTGACTTTCTTCTACTGCTCGGAGAAATTTCAAATCCACTTACCAAACCTCAAGTAAATACTTTGACCATTCCATTATCCATGTTGAAGCCCTACACAGACATAATAGACTGACAGCAGCATATCTGTAATATTAAGTATGATGAACCAAAGTTTGATGCAAAGCTATATTATAATATCATCATCATCGTCATCATCATCATCATCATGCTACACCTATTTGCATAGTGCATCATCTTAGGAATTCCATTCAGTGAGAAAATCATAAAACCAATGAAACCTTCTGAGGAAAGGGCAATGGAGTCCATGAAATAAAATTACAAGAGACAAAAGCAGGGAGGTTGGCATACAGGAAAAGGAAATAAAGCAATTTTGGATCTGTGAGCTGGAAAACTGGAAGGAGACATGCACTCTGGGGAAATACCTGCACTTAAAGACCTGTAACCCTGATGGCCAGGCCAGCTTTTGCATGGAGCTCTCTTGACAGCATATCTTTGGAGGCATGGGTTATTACCTCTGACCAGACCAAAAATCTGAACTAGCAGCCGATACAATTGGTGTGGCAGGAAAGGAGTTATTCAACCACATCTCCATGCACTTGACCATCAGTGATGGTCCTTATTTGGCAATTCTTCTGCCTTGTGTGACTTTGAGAAATTTACTTAAAATCTCCATGTCCCCATTTCCTCATCTGTCAAATAAATAAATAAACAAATAAACCCACTGCCGTTGAGTTGATTCTGACTCAGTAACCATATAAGACATAGTAGAACTGCCCCACATAGTGACACTATAGGGCATAGTAGAACTGTCCCACAGGGTTTCCAAGTCTGTAAATCTTCACAGAAGCTGACAGCCACATCTGTCTCCCTCGGAGGGGCTGGTGGGTTCAAAACACTGACCTTTGGGTTAGCAGGCCAGTGCTTGACCAGCAACACCACCCAGGCTCCTTTCCTCATCTGTAAAATGGTGTTAATAATAGTGTCTATCTCATGTCTACTGTGTCAGCTAAAGTACTCAGTAAATGCTCACTGTTAATATTACCTATTATTCACTGTAGAAGTGAAGCATCTTTGCTTTATTAAAATAAAAGAAGCTGTAGTCTTGGGTACCTGGAACAGTTTTGAGTCTGGAATTTCCCCATCACACTGAAAGAGTGAGAGGGAGTTTCTTTCTTTGAAGGCCCATCTGTCCTGTGCAGTTGGAGGAAACTCAATCCTCCCAGCCTTTCCTGTAACTTTGACACCAGTTCTCAGGAGTAGTGATGTAGCAGAGTGCTGGAGCACCTCAGAGAAACCAACAAATTGATGGGTGTGGGGCACTCTTCAACATCAGAGCAGGCATCTGGGGGTCAGTTGCAAAACTGGGATCTGGGAGTAAACAAGACTTGCTACGGTGGCCAATGATGAACACACAGAATTCCTAAACATGTAAGTGGAAGAGGGAGGCTCTGACAATGACTGGAATCTGCCAGAACATTATGCTTCAGGTATCACCTCAAAGTGTGAAATGGTACTCCTCACACAGACACAGGGAAAAAAAAATAGTAGCATCAAGTATTCTTTCTGTGAAAAGCAGAAGGGCAAAGTGACACATATTGCTGAAGTAAAGAGAGGCGGAAATACATATTCTCTTGTAGGTCGCTGATATGAATGCCTCCTATACTTTTGCTTTTGATTGAGGAAAAAATGGCACAAATTCTAATTCTTCTTTCTCTGCAACAGTTCTATTTTGTCTTAGGGTCCAAAAGCCAAAAATTGTTTTTATTTTTTCAATTATGCAGTAGAACATGTTTTAAAATTTTTAGCAAGTCTTAAATATCGATGAGTTAGGAATTTATAATAGAATAGTAACGTGTGACATTTGATTAAAAAAAAACTTATACAGAACATTTCTTTACCTTTTGAGTAGACTTTACTTAAGTTCCAAAGGCACTTTGGAAAAGGCAAAAACATAAGAGGAAAAAAATAATTTTATATGTGTTTTTCAACAATCTTCCTCCTGATGATTCATCTTGTTTTTATTTTGCTGATTCACTACTTCTTTGAGTGTTTGACACTAAGGCAATTAACTATTTTAATTTTTTTTTAACCCACAGCCTTCTGGTGAAAGCACATTTACAGCTCTTTGTTATCTCCTCCCCCATCAATTCTCATCATAAATACAGTGGTTACAATTCATAAAATGACAGTATGTACTGCTCTTTCCAACACTCTCAGAAATACATTTAGTGGTATGTTTGTGGATGGTAAAAAAGATGTCAATGTATTTATCCATCTGCCTTTCCACTAAATTGTAGATCAACACAGGGTATTTGGTGTATACTGTGCATTATAAATGCTGTCCTCAACACTTTTGAAAATGAACTATGCCAAAGCTATGAGCATGGATTCATGATACTTTATTTAGGGGGTAAAATCCACAGTTCTCATAGTAGCTTAATTCTATACTGATTCTTCTGCAGAAAAGAAATAATCTTTGGAGATTATGTTTGATAGAATTTTCTCTCTAAAAAACCCAAACAAACAAAATATTTAAAATCCCCTTTCAGGGAAGCCCTTGCAAATTTTCCCGGGAATAAATGAGTAAGACGTCATCAAATAAGACCTCGATTTCCATTTCTATGTATAATGGCATAGCTTGGGGCAGAGCAACTCTTTCTCTGGGAACAATTAGGATAGCTGGATAAAATAGTATTTATATATTATACCAGTTACTGTTGATCTATTCCTATTCATGTTGACCTCATGTGCGTCAGAATAGAGCTGTGCTCCATAGGGATTTCAAAGACTGATTTTTTGGAAGTAGATAGCCAGGACTTTCTTTCAAGGCACCTCTGGGTGGACTCAAACCTCCAATCTTTCTGTTAGCAGCTGAGCACATTAAGAGTTTGCACTACCCAGGGACTTGTGTGTGTGTGTGTATATATATATAATATATATATATATGCTATTTTAATACAAATAACTTGAGCCTTCTACATTTGTTTGCCAACCACACCTTTTCCCTGCAAGGTATTTTCATAAGCACACTATGCTAATTTATTTTTACAGCAACATGTAAAAAAAGGTTGGCATAGCGTTGCTTAATAAAAATACCTTGGGGGATGGCTCGGTTGGCAAACAAACGTAGAAGGCATGCACACACATAGAGAGAGAGAGAGACAGAAGGCTTTGGAGAACTGCTGAAGCACACAGAACTTAAGGATTCAAAGCAGATGCTGAAAAGAAGGAAAACTTGTGTTTCCCTCAGGGCATTTGCTGATTTTTGGAGCATAGTGAGAGGCCAAGAATCTGGATCAGAGCTTAATCAGAGGGCAACCGTGAAGAGGTTGAGAACCCAACAACCTTTTGGCAATATCAAGGCGCTGGAGAAACAAAAGTTGAAATCTGCACTGCCAAGGCAACCAGTGCTTATGAGTAGCAGACAGGTATTTAATTTCTCAACTGATTTTTCTTCATCACACCCACAAAAATGGTTAAACTGAAAAAGACTGGCAATACCAGTGTTGGTGAGTATGCGGAGTGACTGGAATGCTCATACAATGCTGGAGAGGGCAGGGGTTTAAGTGTTACAGTCACTTTGTGAGAGTGTTTGGCAATCAGTCAGCATCTAGTAATGGAAAACGTGTGTATTTTCCACTGTTAGATATACTCCTAGCAGAGATAAGTACGTGTGCTCATAAAAAGACATGTACACTAGTGCATAACTCCACTATTCTTAATAGGCAAAACTGAAAACAATCCAAATGCCCATCACAGTAAAATGGACAAATAAATTGTGGTATATTCATATAATAACATTTGCTGCAGTAACGAGAGTGAATGAACCATTCCTACATGCAAACGGACTGCTAATCTCACAAACATAATGTTGATTGAAAGAAGCCGCGCATAAAAGAATTCCTTCTATTTGATTTCATTTATATAAGGTTCAAAAACAGGCAAAATTAATCTATGCCGTCAGAAGCTAGGATAATGGTTACCTTGGAAAGAGCAGTGACTGGGAGTGGTCATGAGGGGGTTCTGGGACACAGTTCTATTTCTTGATCTGCTTGCTGGTTACATGGGTATTTTCCCTTTCTGAAAAATGCATCATGCTGTACACTTATGATTCATGCACATCCGTATGTAAGCTATATGTCAATAAATGATTACTAAAAAAAGGATAATAGTAAGATCTTGCCCCCATATCTTTGTGGGTTTTACTTCTAAGAAGCCCACCACATCTTCCTGGTGAAGAGCCAAGAAAGATCCCCTCCTGACTCTGGCAGTGGAGAGGAAAAGTAACCATTTTGAAATACCTTGTAAGCATTTCACATAACAAAGTTTTCTCCAGGGAAAAAGACTTTACCAGAGCTTTATCCCAGGTAGGAAGAAGGGCATTTTCCTAGCACAAGCCCCCGCTAGCTTTCCTGTCTCACCAAAGAGGGGAAGCAAAAAGCTAAGAAACACTTGTAAAGATTACAGGCCAGGTAGCAGGCCTACTAAAAACTGAGATTTAATTATAAAATTGTAGATTGCTTCTCCTCCCCCACACTTTACCACTATATCAAGAGGGTTCCAGTCTAACAGTGGATTAAAGCTGAGAGACCTGCAACGTGCAAGTTTTATCTAAGGGAAATTCTTAAGGAAGCCCAGAACACCAAATAGGGAGACAAATACAAGAGCATCACAGAATGTGAAGACTCTCGTAACCTACAGCCGACAGCAAACATTAAACACAGCCCACCATCTAACCAGCAACGTAAAACCTCACATTTAAGACCTCAATTCCTACTACTCAGCTTTCAACAACAATAACAAAAAATTACAAGGCATGCTAAAAGGCAAACTAAAATAAGATCTCCAAAACCAAAGATAAACCAAACCCACTGCCATGGGCCCCTTGTGGTACAGAGAAGAGCTGTTGCATATGGTTTTCTTGACTGTACTCTTTACAGAAGCAAATCACCAGGCCTTTCTTCCACAGCACCACCGGATGAGTTTGAACAACCAATGTTCTGGTGAGCTGTTGTTGTTGTGTGCCATCGAGTTTATTCTGACTCATAGCAAACTTATATGACAGAATAGAGCTGCCCCATTGGGCTTCCTATGCTTTCAGAGGCTGGTGAGTTTGAACTGCTGACCTTCAGGCTAGCAGCTGAGTTCTTAACCATTACGCCGCCAGGCTCCTTTTTCAGTGAGTAGTCAAGCACAGACTGTGCCACCCAGGCCACTATATAGTTTTTATATATAATATAAACTGTCTCCTGAGAAACTGAATTGATCTATCTAACTTAAGGTAATTTTTCTTATTCAGGTATAAGGGTTATTATCTGTTTGAGTCAATAGTACCAAACTTCTGGAGATTGTAACATTGAATTTAATTAACTTTTTTTTCTCCTAACATGCTAAACAATGTGCTATACCTCAGATCTCTACTCAAATGTCACCTCATCAATGAGTCCTTCTGTCACTTAAAGTAGCAACACACCTCTGCAGTCTTCATCCACCTTCCCTGCTTTATTTTTCTCCATAGTACTTATCTTTATCCAACACATTACATATTTTACTTCATTGTTTATTGTTTGCCTCTCTCCACTAAAATGTAAACTCCATGACAGCTGTCTGTTTTATTCATCATCCCTCCAAAGTGCCTACAACAGTTGTTTGGTAAATATATGTTCAACAAATGAATGCATGTTCATTCCATCAACACTTATTTATAGTTAAATAAATATACAATTGCATAGTAGTACCTAACATTCATTGAATTTTTACTATGTGTTAAGAACTATACTAAACAGCTATGGGTTTTCCATGGATTACTTTATGTAATCTTCACAACAACCCTAAATTAGATACTATTATCTTCCACTTTTTGCAGATGAGAAAACTGAAGCACAAAGAGATTAAATAAATCATCCCTCATAGATATCTACATATATGTAACAGGATGTTAAATTGGACTTTTCCTAATCTCTTTCAATGTTGAATAAATTACCAACATTGTCTTTACAGAAGCAGATCACCAGGTCTTTTTCTGTGGTACCACTGGGTGGGTTCACACTGCCAACCTTTAGGTTAGTAGTCAAACACAAACCATTTGCACCACCCAGGGACCCGGTTAGCAACATTATAAACCATAACTAGTAGGAACCCCAACAGACTAAAGAAGAACCAATATATACACCTTTGTAGGACTTATTAAAGGACCCCTGGTGGTACAATGGTTTGAGCCCCTCCAAGGGGGAAAAGACCTGGTGATCTGCTCCCGTAAAGATTACAGCCTAAGAAACCCTATGGGGCAGTTCAACTCTGTCATTTAAGGTCGCTATGAGTTGGAATTGACTCAAGGGCACACATCAGTAGGACTTATTAGAAGGTATGTCAAGCAGTCCTGCCGCTATCTGACTATCACTCATTTCCCAGGAATATAAAGAGAAGACTAGGAATTTGGAGAAGGTTTCATGGGAGTAAACTAGTTGTCTCTGCATGGAGTCATTGTGCTAGGCTGATGGGGAGGGCTATGTTTTTTCCTTCTCTTCCCCCACTCAAAGGCCAAACTACCCAAGAAAAACAACTCAGAGACAATTATCTCACTTTCTGACTCCATACATGTTGACCTTCAGAATTCACAGACCCTCCCTAGCTGGCACCAAGACGAGGGGAGGTGAGAGAATTCTCAATAGCTTAACCTGTGTCCTTTTGGAGGTTTGGGAGCATACATGAACAGAGAATCAAATGTCTGCCTCTCACCTGGATAATGCTGAAGTTAAATTGATAGCTGAAGCAGCCCCTGATGGCAAGATCACAAGACAGGGAACTATAAACAGCCATCACTCTCAACAGTTTGCCGTAACAGAGCCAGGATTTATTCATGTTGAAGTTCTCCATTTTTGAAGGCAGACTGCTAGGGCAGCGGCAACTCAACAGTAAGAGATTGTGGAATAAACCCATCTGAACTGGGCATGGCCAGAAGTCAGCCAGAGGGCATCCTCCATTTCAGGAGTTGGTGCAGTAAAGAACTCCCCGCAGCTTCTCCCAAGGACAAAATGCAGCTCAAGCTGACATTTAGATATCTGTCCCAGAGCAGGCGTTGGAAGCCTACCTACTCATGGTAGCCAAGAGAAAATGAAATTGTAGAACCAAAGAAGTAAAAATAAATTAGAAGTTTATCCCTTTGTCCTAACCTCTTCTCTCCTCCATAATGCTGCTTCAGATTTTTTTCATGTGGGGTGAGACAGAGGAAGAGTGAATGAATAGGCGCTCCACCAATGCAAGACCACAAACCCCACGCTCAGCCCAAGTTGGGATAGGGAAGTGGGATGCTTTTAACTGGATTAAGATTTGACTCATGTTGTAGTCTTTTCAAGGAATTTTATCACATAAACTTCTTAGAGTTGAAAGGTTATCAGAAAGCTATGGGATCTGTCCATCCTAGATGTCATCAAGAGACAAAAAGAAGGCAAGATCAAATCAAACATGTTGAAAGCAATGGTGAATAAAAAGAAACTTTCCTGGTTGTATACCACCAGGTTTGGATTATTGTATAAACAAATTACAATTGTAATAGCCATACTATACCTAACATTAATACATAAAAATAAGTAATTAAAAAGGCATGTAAAATAATCCTTATGATCTCTAAAAACACTATGAGATATGCTAAATCTGAGCTGAGGATCCTTGTTTTATATTTTGGTATCACAAGGGTGGAGCAAATGGTTAAGTGCTCAACTACTAGCTGAAAGATTGACGGTTAGAACCCACCCAGATGCGCCTCAGAAGACTGGCCTGGTGATCTGCTTCTAAAAGGCTGACTTGATAGCTGAAGCAGTCCCTGATGGCAAGCCAGAAGATAGGGATCTATATATAGCCATTGCTCTTGAAAACCCTATGGAGCAGTTCTATTTTGCACACATGGAGTTACCATGAGTCAGAATCAACCCAATGGCAACTAACAGCAACAACAACAAGAGTCTAGGTTTGTAGCTTCAGTCCTGGCACAGACTCAACACTTCAACTCTGCCAATTATTTTGCAACTGTTCCATTGACTATATGTGGAACTTGAAATATACAGCAAAGACCTACTCAATAGAGAAGATGAAGCATATTCATCTGCTAAGAGACCACGGATTATCAAAATTATATACGAAGGGGCAGAAAAACCTTCTTAGGTGGCAAAATTATAACTACAGTCATTAATTGAGTGACTTTGCTTAACTCATTTAATCCTCACAATCAACTCATGAGGTAGGTCCATTGTCATTCCCATTTTACAGAGGAGGAAACTTGGAAGCACAGAGATTAAGAAATTAGTTTTTCAGAGAGCTCTGGTGGCACAGTAGTTAAGAGCTATGGCTGCTAACCAAAAGGTCAGCAGTTCAAATCCATCAGCCTGTCCTTGGAAGCGTTATGGGGCAGTTCTACTCTGTCCTATAGTGTCTCTATGCGTTGGAATCCACTCAATGGCAACAGGTTTGGTTGTGTTTTGTTTTTTTTTTTTTTTGGTTAGTAGGTAGTAGAGACAGGACTTTAACCGAAGCAGTCTGGGTTCAGTTTATACTTTCTCTAATATTTACATTAAAAAATGCCTCTAGTGGCAAAAGAGAGCTAGTCAAAATTCCTAAAAAGTAGTTGAGATGAAGTATAAGAGAGTTGCTCCCCTGTGTTTCTTAAGAACGCAGAACTCCTTAATGTTAGAGATGTCATTGTTGAAAAATTTCCTCTACCCGAAGTTGATTATAGCATTATTATAAAATTCTCAGTGCCTGTCTCTTCTGGGTCTTCAAACCCAGTATAGTGGGCAGGGATTTCTTTAATGTCAAATTTAGCTGGAGGGGAAAAATTAATCATTAAAGGTAGACTGGACCCAAAGGCTTAGCGTTTCTGTTCTTTTATCTTTACACTTATTTCTTATAATACTAATATTACAAGATTATGTATTTCTGCATATTTTCTTTTCTTTTTTAAAGCCTGAATTTATATTGGTGTTATACTTTAGATTATTACTTGATTTATACCCCAGTTGAAATAAAAGTTAAGCATTCAAGACTAATGCTTTAATCCCTTCAGCTGCCAAGAGTGTTGCTTCCAACGGCTCCCAGTTGAGTTCCTCTCTAGGAATTGTCTTTGGCTGCAGGAAGTTGCTTCAGTCAAGGTTAAGACACTTCGCATAGGGCTGCTTGAATCCACTGAGTAATTAATATTGTGGTACAAAGGTCTTAACTTCCTTGACTCAATTGACACAAACCTGAAGGGCTCTCCCAGCTCCAGAATCCTTCACAGGCTTAGCTGAGGTCTCTGTTATAACTCATCACAGTTCAATTTCTCCTTTTGTCCCATTCCACCTCCCGCATCTCTCGTATCGTTCCCTGTAAAAGCACTCCACAATAGACCCACTGCATGAATATCTCAGAGTCTTAGTCTGTTTCCTGGGGAATCCTGCCTAAGAGTTGGTATTAGTGTTCCTAGGAAGAACACTCAGAAATGTGATTTTGGAGCTAGATCCACTACTGACCATGTGACAATAAGGATGCCATCACTAGAGGTGGGCAGAGAACTCAGAGTTCCTGGCATGTACTTGCAGTGCAGTTGCTATAATTTTTACCAGTGATGAACTGGGATGAGATACTGGTAAAAGGAAATGCACTGGCAGGCACCAAATATTGGAATTTTGAGATATTTGGGGGAAAGTAATGATTATAAGAACTATTGCTGGGACCATTGACAGATTGGAAAAAAAGACAATAAAAACTTAAAGTGATTAATCACCAACATAAGGCAAGAAAAATTGAAAAGAGATTTGGGGAAGATGCATGAGGACAGATCTATCAAAGAAAACATGGAGTGTGAAAATCTTCATATTGCATATTAATACCAGAGAGCATCCATCACAACCAAGCAGACAGAAATACACAACTAATTGATGGTCACATGGCCTTGGTCCTTAGCCACTTGCAAATTTTCAACTTGCTGGCAAAACAGAGCAATGTTGAGCCCCCAATATTGTACCATCTCTTGAGGAGATGAAGCAGTCATTTGTTTCAAGTTGATTACACTGGATTCATTGTACACTGCCATAACCAGTGACTTATTTTAACTGGAATCAACAGTTATTCTGGGTATGGGCTATCTTTCCTGCTTGCATGCTTTCAACCAGTGTCACTATTCAAAGACTTAAAGAGTTTTAATTCACCAACACAGATTCCACATAACAACTTATTAAACCAAGAGAACCTTTTTAAAGCACATGGGATCCATCAGTTCTATTATATTCCATACTATCCACAAACTACCAGATTGATAGAGTGGTAGAACTATTCTTTGAATATACAGATGAGGCGCCAGCTCAGATATGCAGATGAGACACTAGTTTGCATAATGGGGAACCATCCTTCATGATGTGACATATACCCCAAATCAATATCCATTATATTGTGCTTTGTCCCCAAGGGGTGGAGGTAGGAGTGGCCCCACTTATCAATCTAGATGATCCAATTGGAGTTTTGCTTCCTGTACCTTCAACTGTAGGTTCTGTGGCTCTAGAGATTTTGGTTCCCAGAAAGGAACCACTTCCATCAGAGGACACAGTGATCGTCCTCTTAAAATGTAAGCCAAAATTGACCCCTAATGACTTCAGACTCCTTGTGCCCATATACCAGCAGGTAAGGAATGGTGTCACCATCCTGGCATGTATTATTGATCCTGATGATCAGGAGGAGGCAAGGCTGCCAGTTCACAATGGGGGCAGGGAATAATTCATTTGGTACTCAGTTGATCCACGGGGGCATCTGTTGGTTCTCCTCTGCCCACTATTGACAGTGAATGATAAAGTCCAGCAGCTTTGGTTTTGAAAAGGCATGGGCCACCTGTCAATGATGAGGGTTGCATCACCCAACAACATAAGCCATCCAGACCAGCAGCTGTGCTAGTCTAGGGTGAAGTAAATCTAGACTTTGTAGTAGAGGAGGGAGATGACATATATCTTTGAAGTTAGCTGCAGAAATGGAGTGTAGTTTGTGCTGTTAACCTCCATCTTATGTTTCCCCAGTAATAGAGACCAACCAAAATCTTGGAAGAGCTGAATCCTGGTGGAGTGAATTTACTATGTAAAGTAAACGGATCCAAGAGCACAAAGAGATGAACTGTAGTGAATGCTGCGGTATACCATCCAATCCTTCTTGGGCCGAGGCACTGATCTACCAGCTGCTGGAAGTATTGACTGTTGACAGCTCTTGGCAGAGTTCCTCTCCAGGAATTACTCTTAATTTATAGAAGTTTGCTTATCCAAGTTTACACCCCTTCCCTCTAGACAGCCTGCAGCCAATGACTGGATGATGCAGAGATATACAGCCCTGGTTTCTTTGCCTCAATTGGGGCAACCCTGAAGGATCATCCCAGAAATAGAGTCCGTTTAAAGACTGCTGAAGGTTTCTGATGCTACTGTCTCATTTTAACTACTCCCTCTGCCCAAACCCGCTTTCCTCAGCCCTCACAGATGTTGTTCTCTAGAGCTGCTTCTTGCTGCTGTTAGTTGCCTTCTAGTCAGTTCTGACTCATGGCAATACCATGTATAACTGGATGAAATGTTTCCCAGTCCTGTGTCATCCCCATGATCATTGGTATGTTTGAGTCCTTTGCTGTAGTCACTTGTGCCTCATCTACATATTGACATGGTGACCCTCTACTTTTCCTTCTTAAGCAATCGGTCCCTTCTAATGATGTCCCCAAAGTAAGTGAATCAAAGTCTCAGACAATACTCTGTGATCCATACGGTTTTCATTGGCTGATTTTTGGAAGCTGAATACCAGACTTTTCTTCCTAGTCTGTTTTAATCTGTAAGCTCTGCTGAAACCTGTCCACCATGGGTGACCCTGCTGGTATTTAAAATACCAGTGGCATAGCTTCCAGCATCATAGCAACACGAAACTGTATCTTGACAAAATGTATTATGACAGTACATATAGTTGACAAACTGACAGATGGGTAGTGGGTTCTCTTGAGCACTCCCCAATAAACCCACTTCATGCTAATCTCAATTTCAGAGACTTTTTGGGGTAACTGAGTTGTAATATTTACCAACTCTGTTAGAATGATACTTCTTTTTTCTTACCCAGCTGTTATCAATGTATACTTAATTAGTTTGTCAGTGTTGTTTTCTTTCCCAGACAATGAATACTACTTTTAAAGTTTAAAAAAAAAAAAAAACTTAAATGACTCATTCATGTCTCTTCAAGGCCTGTGTGTCAGATTTCAATTAGCCTTCTTTTCCTTGCCTTCCTCATAAGAAAAAATTGCCAGAGCTTGGTAAGTGCAGAAACAGCCTAGGAGATCTAGTATTTACTCCTCTACTATTCAAAAGTGCTATAATCTGTTTCCTGTATTTCTATAGCCTTGGCATAAAGAAAAATCTTGCAATAGCTCCATTTAATAGAAAACAACCTGAAGTTTTTACACAAGCCACCAATTTCCTGTAACGTTAAGCCTCTTTATCTCACTTCAAGAACCACAAACACTGTCTTTAACAAAAGCCAACAGCATTCTCAACTTAAACTTAAAGGTGATGTTTCAGTTGAAGTTTTACCACCAAAATCATCTCCAGAGGAGTGCCATTTTTGTTGCCTAGATAACATTCCATAGACAACAAAATAAAGTTCAAACTCCTGCCATGTTAGTCTTCCACATTTTGTCTTTAAATTACTCTCTACTATATTTTCTGTCTACTAACCTAAAGGTTGGCAGTTTGATCCCACCCAGCAGTGCCACAGAAGAAAGGCCTGGCAATCAGCTTCTGTAAAGATTACAACCAAGAAAACCCTGTGGAGCAGTTCTACTCTGTAACACACGGGGTCTCCATGAGTCAGAATCAACTTGACTGTTACACTGTGCTCCATCCAAACTAGCTACGTACAATTCACTAACGTATCTAGACCGTTTATGGAGTGCTTCCCTTTCTCACAACTCTCCCATTCATAGTCAAGCCCCTTCTGTCATGTCATCTCTTCCATAAAGCTTCATGACCAACACAGGAAAAACAGAGCAGTGGTTTCTGATTGCTCTTAGGAGAAATATAATCTTTAGGATAGCCTTGAAGGTCCTGCATTTTATGGCTTCTCTCTTCCTCTCCACCTTTACCTGCCCCTTGCTCTCTGAGCTTTAGCTCCGCCGGCAGTATTTCTCTTCATAGCACTATGTTGTTCCTGCAAAAGGGTTACTTGCATTCCATTCCTCATTCCTGAAACACTTCTCTGTTCTGAAAGCTCCAGCCGTTTGCCCACTTAACTCCTATCTATGTAGATCTGAGATCAGTGTCCAATTCCTCAGGGAAACATTATCTGACCTACCAGAATAAGTAAGAATTTCCTTTATGTTATGCTCTCACAGGATATATAATTTCTCCTTCATAGTTGTAGTTATATAATGTGATGTTGTGATGTTGTTGTAGTCATTAGGTGCCGTCGGGTCAGTTGTGACTCATAGATACTCCATGTACAGCAGAACAAAATATTGCCCAGTTATGTGCCATCCTAACAATTGTTCTGCTTGAGCCCATTGTTGCAGCCACTGTGTCAGTCCATCTCATTGAGGGTCGTCCTCTTTTTTGCTGACCTTCTACTTTACCAAGCATGATGTTCCTCTCCAGGGATTGGTGCCACCTGATAACATGTCCGAAGTACATGAGATGAAGTCTCACTACCCTTACTATTAAGGAGCATTCTGACTATATTTCTTCCAAGACAGATTTGTTTACTTTTCTGACAGTTCATGGTATATTCGATATTTACCCTTATTCTGACTAACTCATTGTTTTTCCTACTGATACAGTCAGGGTGTAGATAAACCAAAAAAACCAAACCCACTGCCTTCGAGTCAATTCCGACTCATAGTGACCCTATAGGACAGAGTAGAACTGCCCCCATAGGGTTTCCAAGGCTATAAATCTTTGTGAAAACAGACTGCCACGTCTTTCTCCCATGGAGCGGCTGGTGGGTTCTAACCACAGATCTTTTGGTTAGCAGCCAAGCACTATAACCAAGTGCCACCAGGGCTCCATTGATACTGTCAGGGTGTAGATAGTAAAAAAGAAACGACTTTAAATATTTCCGTGAGGAAGAGATTAAATACAGGAGTGCAAGGCTTAAAATTCTTTGGAAGGGCAGGAAGAGAGAAGCTTGGAGAAAACTGACATTTGAATTTAGGAAATCATTTAATGCACGAGTCATTTAAGTCCCTGATTAGGCCTAGAAGCTACTGATAAAACCACCTACCAGCCTTCTGCCAAAGTCCAGGCAATTTCCTACACCCTGTAAGAGAATACTATCTTCTACTTCTTAAAAAAACAAAAACAAAAAACAGTAGCCATTTTGATGTGTCTATTTCACCATAATATATTTGTTTGTTTGTTTATTCATTCATTCATTTATTGTGCTTTAAGTGAAGGTTTACAGCCCAAATTAGTTTCCCATTCAATAGTTTATAAACAGATTGTTCCATGACATGTTGCAGTCCCCACGATTTGTCAGTACTCTCCTCATTACCACCCTGAGTTCTCCATTTCCATTTGTCTGGTTTTCCTGCCCCTTCCTGCCTTCTCTTTGCTTTTGGGCAGCAGTTGCCCTTTTGTTCTCACATAGATGATTGTTCTAAGGAACACTTTCCTTACTGGTGTAATTGTTTATTTTATAGTCCTTTTATAATTTGGCTGAAAAGTGATCTCCGGGAGTGGCTTCAGTTCCCAGTTAGAAGGGTGTCTAAGAGCCATAGTTTCAGGAATTCCTTCAGTCTCTCTTTGACCAGTAAAACTGGTCTTTTTTTATGAATTTGAATTCTGTTCTACATTTTTTTTCCCCCACTCTAACTGGGAATGCCTATCGTGATCCTGGTCAAAGCAGTCAGTATTGGTAGCTGGGTACCATCTAGTTCTTCTGGTTTCAGGAATAGTGGAGGCTGTGGTTCCTGTGATCCATTAGTCCTTTCGACTAATTATTTCCTTAAGTGTTTGGTTTTCTTCACTCTTCTTTGCTCTGGATTAAAAGAGACCAATAGTTGTATCTGAGATGCCTGCTCACAAACTTGTAAGATCCCAGAAGAACGTTGTCTTTATGAACTATGTTATGCCAATCCATCTAGATGTCCCAAGACTATAGTCTTTAGCCCTCAAGTCCAGCAACTCAGTCTCACGAAGTGTTTGGTTATGTCTAGGATGTTTCCATGACTGTGCCCCCTGTGTGCTCTATTATCTATATGAATATACACCCAGCACATACAAACATATATGTAGAAATACCAGCAGCCAAAACTATATATGCACTTGGGTGTACTCCCATTCACCCTCCCACACCAATTCAGCATGCATATCTACCTATATATCCACTAATAAATTATTGTTTATTACCGTTGTTGAAGGATTGTATATGTTATAGCATTTACCACTGTTGCCTTTTATTCTTGTATACCTCTCAATGTCTTCCTTTCTTAGGCTGGATTCTCTAGAGAAGCAAAACCAGTAAAGTCTATAAATATCTACATAGATAGATTTATATCAAGGAAATGGCTCATACTGTTGTAGAGGCTGGAATGTCTCAAGTCCATGGGTCAGGCTGGAGGCTTCTCCTGATTCGTGTAGCCACAAGGGCTGGCAAACCCAAGCTCGGCAGGTCAAACAGAAGAGCTCTTGCTCACAGGCTGCCAAGACCAACAAATTCCAAGATAGGCAGGCAAGATGGCCGTTAAGCTGCTAGCTCAAGTCCCAAGAACTCGAGGTCAGATGAACAGGAGCCAGCTGCAGGATCCAGAGCGAGCAAAAGCCTTGCCAGAGAGTCCACCTATATTGGATTCAAGCCACACCCCCAGGGAAACTCTCTTTCAACTGATTGGCTATTCACAGCAGAGCCAATCCTGGAGGTGATCACGTTATATCAAATATCATCATGGAAGTGATCACATCATCATACCACTTCCAAATTACATCACAACTGCCAAACCACTGAGAATCATGGCCCAGCCAAGTTGACACACAACCTTAACGATCACACTTCCCTTGCCTTGGTCATGTTGTGCTGACTTCCCCCATATTGTGTACTGCCTTTCCCTTCAACAAAGTTAACACGTGTCTACTCTCTGGCTAATGATTTTCCCTCCCTCCTCCTCTCATCCCTGGTAACCATCAAAAAATGTTTCTTTCTATGTGTAAACTTCTCTTGACTATTTGTAATAGTTGTCTCATACAGTATTTGTCCTTTTGTGACCGACTTATTTCACTGAGCATAACGTCCACCAGATTCATCCATGTAGTGAGTTGTTTTGCAGATTCATCATTGTTCTTTATCATTGCGTAGTATTCCACTGTGTGTACGTACCAGTTCATTTATCCATTCATTCATTGGTGGGCAATTACGTTGTTTCTATCTTTTTGCTATTGTGAATAATGCTGCAATGAACCTGGGTATGCATATGTCTATTCTTATCATGGTTCTTATTTCTCTAGGAGATATACCTAGGAATGGGATTGCTGGATCATATGGTATTTCTATTTCTAGCTTTTTAAGAAAGTATCATACCGCTTTTCATAGTGGTTTTACCATTTTACATTCCCACCAGCAGTGCTGGTTCCAATCTCCCCACAAACTTGCCAGCATTTTTTATTTTACCAGTGTCATTATTGGCCGGGTGAGATGGTATCTCACTGTAGTTTTGTTTTGCATCTCTTCTAATGGCTAAAGGGGAACCCTGGTGGCATAGTGGTTAATAACTTGGCTGCTAACCAAAAGGTCGGCAGTTCAAATCCACCAATTGCTCATTGGAAACCCTATGGGGCAGTTCTGTCT
The DNA here is from genome assembly GCF_000243295.1 of Trichechus manatus latirostris. Lineage (NCBI taxonomy): Eukaryota > Metazoa > Chordata > Mammalia > Sirenia > Trichechidae > Trichechus > Trichechus manatus. The sequence goes on from NW_004444184.1 coordinate 1,891,924, forward strand.
GTTCTATAGTGTTCCTATGAGTTGAAATTGACTCAATGGCAACAAGTTTGGTTTGGTTTTAGTTAATAGCTAATGGGAGCCCTGGTGGCTAAGTGGTCAAGAGCTCAGCTGCTAATCAAAGCGTAGGCAGTTTGAATCCACCAGCCGCTCCTTGGACATCCTATGAGGCAGTTCTATTATGTTCTATAGTGTTGCTGTGAGTCAAAATCGACTTGACAGCAACAGGTTTAATTTGGAATAGCTAATGATTATGAGCACATATTCATGTGGTTTTTATCCACCTGAATGTCTTCTTTGGTGAAATGTCTGTTCATGACCTTTGCCAATTTTTTCATTGGGTTGTTTGTCTTTCTGTTGTTGAGGTGTTGATGTTTTCTGTTAATTTTAGAGATTAAGACTTTGTTGGATATGTCATAGCCAAAAATATTTTGCCAGGTTCTCTTTTCACTCTTTTGGTGCAGTCTTTTGGTGAACATAAGTGTTTAATTTTTAGGAGATCCCAGTTATCTAATTTATCTTTGTTGTGTGTACATTTTTAGTTAGGTTTAGTATTCTATTTATGCCATAGATTAGGGCCCCTAGCATTATCCCTATCTTTTCTTCTATTATCATTATAGTTTTAGGTTTTACACTTAGGTCTTTGATCCATTTTGAGTTAGTTTTTTTGTATGGCATGATGTATGGATCTTGTTTCATTTTTCTGCAAATTGATATCCAGTTTTGTCGGCACCACTTGTTAAAGAGTTTTTGTCTTCCCCATTTAATGAACTTCAACCCTTTGTCAAAGATTAGCTGTCCGTAGGTGGATAGATGGATGTCTGAATTCTTAATTCTGTTCCATTGATCTATATGTCTTTTGTTGTATCAGTAACAGGCTGTTTTGACTACTGTGGCTGTATAGTAGGTTCTGAGATCGACTGTGAGGCCTCCTACTTTGTTCTTCTTCAATAACGCTTTGCTTATCCGGGGTCTCTTTCCTTTCCATATAAAGTCGGTGATTAGTTTTTCCATCTCATGAAAGAATGTTGTTGAAATCTGGATCAGGTTGACATTTTCACAATGTTAAGTCTTCCTATCTATGAGCATGGTATGTTTTTCCATTTATGTAGATCTCTTTTGGTTTCTTGCAGTAGTGTTTTGTAGTTTTCCTAGTATAAATAGTATACATCTCCAGATAGACTTATCACAGAGCACTTCGTTGGTGTAGAGGAATCCAACTGATTTTTTTTATGTTGATCATGTCCCCTGCCACTTTGCTGAACTCTTTTATTAGTTTCAGTAGTTTTCTTGTGGAGTCTCTGGGGTTTTCTATGTCTAGATGATATCATCTGCAAATAGGATAGTTTTACTTTTTCCTTACCAATTTGTATGCTCTTTATTTCCCTTTCTTGCCTTATTGCTCTACCTAGGATTTCAAGTACAATATTGAATAAGAGTGATGATAAAGGGCAGCCTTGTCTGGTTTCCATTCTCAGGTGGAATACTTTCAGCCTCTCTCCATTGAGAATAATGTTGTCTGCTGGTTTTGTATATATATCTTTAGTTATGTTTAGGAATTTCCCTTCTACTCCTATTTGCTGAGTGTTTTTATCAAGAATGGGTGTTGAACTTTAACAAATGCTTAGTCTGCATCAATTGAGATGATCATGTCACTTTTGTTCTTTGTTTTATTTATGTGGTGGAATACGTTGATTGATTTTCTAATGTTGAACCATCCTTGCGTATCTGGTATGAATCCCTCTCGGTCATGATGTATTATTATTATTATCTTTGATATGCTGCTGAATTCCATTGGCTAGAATTTTGTTGAGAGTTTTTACGTGTATATTCATGAGAGATACTGGTCTTTTTTAGTGGTGCCTTGCCTGGCTTCATAGAATGAATTTGGGAATATTCCTTTTCTGTGTTCTGTAATAGTTTGAACAGTACTGTTGTCAATTGTTCTCCAAAAAATTGGTAGACTTCTCTAGTGAAGCTGTCTGGGCCAAGGCTTTTTTTGTTGTTGTTGGGATTTTTTTTTTTTACGACGTCTTCAATAGCTTCTTTTCTTACAGGTATGTTCAAATTTTCTACCTCAGTTTGTGTTAGTTTGAGTAGGTAATGTGTTTCTAGTAATTAGTCCGTTTCTTCTAGGTTTTCAAATTTGTTGGAGTGTAATTTTTCATAATATTCTGTTATGATTCTTTTTATTTTGGTTGGATCTGTTGTAATGTCACTCATCTCATTTCTTATTTGGGTTATTTGTATCTTCTCCTTTTCTTTTGTAATTTGGCCAGTGGTTTGTCTATTTCTATTGATATAGTCTTGTTGATTCTTTCTATTGTTTTTCTGTTTTTAATTCATGTATTTATGCTCTAATCTTTATTATTTTCTTTCTTCTGGTGGCTGTGGGCTTCTTTTGTTGCTCTTTTTCTGTTTGTTTGAGTCGTAGGATTAAGATATTAATTTTGGCCCTTTCTTCTTTTTTGATGTGTGCATTTATTACTATAAATTGATCTGTGAGAACTGTTTTTACTAAGTCCCAGAGGTTTTGGTATGTTGTGTTTCCATTCTTGTTTGAGTCTAGGAATTTTTTAATTTCATTTTTTTTAAAATTTTTTTTTACTTTAGATGAAGGTTTACCGAACAAGTAGTTTCTCATTAAACAGTCAATACACATATTGTTTCATGACATTGGTTAAGAACCCCACTACACGTCAACACTCTCCGTTCTTGACCTTGGAGGAACTTCATTTTGGTGAAAATATACATAGCCAAAGTTATACCATTTCAAAAGTTTCTACATGTACAATTCAGTGACATCGATTATGTTTTTCCAGTTGTGTTGCTATTCTCACTATCTTTTTCCAAATTATTCCATCATCATTATCTTCAACTCACTGCCCCCTAAGCTTTCCATCAAACCTTTTGAGTTGCTGTTGTCAATTTGATCTCACATAGATAATTCCTTTTTTTT
>NW_004444184.1:1896818-1904981 GCF_000243295.1 Trichechus manatus latirostris
TGTTTCTCCTCTGTATGTGACTTTTTGTATTTCTCAAGCTGCTCTCAGGATTCTTTGTTTGTCTTTGGTTTTAGCAAGTGTGATTATGATGTGCCTTGGTGATTTTCTTTGAAGTCTATCCTATATGGGGTTCACTGAGCTTCTTGGATGGTCAGCTTTTCATCTTTCATGATATGGGGGAAGTTTTCTGTCAGCAAGTCTTCAGTGATTCTCTCTCTGTTTTCTCTCTCTGTTCTGGAACTCTGATCACTAGCAGATTTTTGTTTTTGATTGTATCCCACATAATTCTCAGGGTTTCTTCATTCTTTTTTCTGATTTTTCCTCAGAGTTGTAGCCAAGTGTTTGTCTTCAATTTCATTGATCCTATCTTCCATCATTTCAAACCTGCTCCTCAGCCTTCTATGACACTCTGCATTTCTGAAATCTTGTTGTTTATCTTTTGGATTTCTAATTGATGTTTTTGTATGATTTCTAGTTGGAATTTATTTTAGAATTTTGTTCCTGTATTATTTTCTTGAATTCTTCCATTTTGGGGTCTGTATTTTTCCATGAATTTGTCTACCTTTTCCATGAATTTGTCTATTTTTTCCTCATTTTAGTCTGCTTTTTCCTTAAACTCTTGGATAATTCTGAATATTGAAGATTTGAATTCCCTATCAGTTAGGTCTAGTGCCTTCCTTCTACTGGAAGGTCATCTGGTGTTTTATTTTGGACTTGTACTGGAACCATCCTGTCCTGTTTTTGTAAATGGAGTAAATATCTGCTGTCTTTGGGGCATTCAGTGGTTATTTTCCTTGTTTATTGATTGTAGATTTGTTTGTTTCATCCTAATTTTTTGTTTTATTTTGTTATGTCTGAGCAGGCGGGCTGTGCATTCTTTGTTGTTTGCTCATCTGTGGGCACAGTACTTTTCACTTCCTTCTCCAATGGGGAGGGTCTGTCATTCAGGTATGGTACAGGAGGGCAGGTCCAGATGAAGTGGAGTTGCTTAGATGGGTTGTTTGTGGCATGTACAGGCCTGACAGTGCAGACAGGGAATCAGTGCAGAGCAGGTTCCAGTAGGCCATGCCTGTGCTGCTTGGGAGTGTGATGTTCAGTGCACAGTGCAGGTAGGCAGGAAGGAGGGGGTAGATTGTGATGTGCGGAGCTAAGATGGGTATGGGAAAGAAGAGAGAGAGGAAAAAGGAAGAGGAGCCAAAAACATATACACAAACAAAAAGAAGTGCTAAGGGAGTTTGCTATTGGAGTGGAGAGATGTGAGATTGAGAAATGAGGAAAAACAAAAATGGAAAAAAAGAGAGAAAGGGTAAAAGAAAAAAATGAATAAAACAAGAAAATGGAAATGAAGAAAGACAAAAAGCCAATAAGAGAGAGAAGAAAACAAAACAAAGAAACAAAAACAAAAATAAGAAAAAAGAAATGCCTCCAAGGATGTCCCTGTGTGTCTGTGGAGAGTAAGGGAGTAGCATCCAAGCTGCGTGGTACTGCCTGGCTAGAAGGGGCTCCCAAGCTGAGAAAATAAAAAGAAAAAAAACAAACAAATCAAAACAGAACAAATTAGAGCAAATAAACGACCAAAAAAGCCCTGGGGGTCCTACCAGCGTGGTGGCATGGGCCGGGATGCAGTTTCACAGTTAAGCGGTGTTTTGCAGCCTTTCAGGAAGAAGCAAAGATGGCACACGGAGCCAGGTATTTGAGAGAAAGGAGGGGGAGGTGGTGAGAGGTAAGGAAGAAATCTAAAGAAGCAGAAAAAAGCAACATCAGCCACCAACAAATGGCACTCAGGGAGCTGGCCAGTGCGGGCAGGTGGAATCCAAGTGACACTGGGGTGAAGCTGGTGTTTCCCGGCCGAGAGACTGTGGCTGCAGGAAGCAGAGGAGGCTAAGTAGGGGTAAAGAAGTGTGAGGGGTGGGAAAACCTATATTGCTGGTTACTGGTTGTTCTCTCTCCTGCTGGAAGCTCCATGAAGTTGCTTTCTCATACCTCCTGTTTGCTGATCTCCGATAGGAGTCCAAGATGGCGGATCTGTGCTGTGGTAGCTGATAGGGGACCTCTGCATGTGTCTCTCCTCACTCTCTGTTCTCGGTCAGTTTCTTATTCCATTTGGTGCTAGGCTGAGTTCTTTATCTCTTTACTTGATGCTTAGGGTTTCAGGATTGAAGTGTGACTCTGTTTGACTTAGTTTTTATGATCTTTGCTGCGGAGGGACTGTGTGGTGCTTCTGACTATAGTGCCATGTTGCCCAGAAGTCCTATTTCATTTTTAATTTCTTATATTACCCAGTGATTTTTTAAGCAAGGTGTCATTCAATTTCAATGTGTTCAATTTTTTCCCTTGTTCTTCCGGTTATTGATTCCTAATTTTATAGCATTGTGATCTGAGAAGATGTTTTGTATTATTTTGATATTTTTGAATCGATTGATGTTTGCTTTGTGGCCTAAAATATGGTCTGTTCTGGAGAATGATCTATGAGCATTGGAGAAGAATGTGTACTGTGCTGTTGTTGGGTGGAATGTTCTGTATATTTCTATGAGATCAAGTTGCTTGATTATGATGTTTAGATCTTCTGTATCTTTGTTTCTTTCTAGTTGTTCAGTCCTTCATCAAAATTGATGTTTTAAAATCTACCATTATTGTGGAATTCTCTATTTCTCTTTTCAATAATGTTAGAATTTGTTTTATGTATTTCAGAGGTCTGTCATTGGGTATGTATATATTTATTACGGTTATGTCCTCCTGGTGGGTTGACCCCGTAATCATTATATAGTGCCATTCCTTTTCTCTGATGTTTGATTTTGCCATAAAGGTCTATTTTACCGAGATTAATACTGCCACTCCTGCTCTTTTTTTGGTTATTGTTTGCTTAATTTTTTTTCCATCCTTTGTTTTGTAGCTTATTTTTATCTTTGTGTCTAAGATGTGTCTCTTGTAGGCAACATATTGATGGATGATTTTTTTTTTTTAATCCATTCTGTTACTCTCTGTCTCTTGACTGGTGCATTTAACCCGTTTACAGTCAGTGTGATTATTGGTAGGTATGAATTTACTGTTGTCATTTTGTCATGCTTTATTTTTGTAGTGTTGACAATTTTTTTGTTCCTCATACTTTTCTGTACTGAGCTCTTTTTTTAAATGGATTTTTTTTTTCATTCCCATTGTTGTTGTTGATTTTGTGTTTACTGAGTCTTAGTTTTCTTCTTTTTACTTTGGTAGTAGATTTATTAATTTTCTTTGTCGTTACCCTGAAATTTGCCTTTGTTTTCCTAAGTTTAAAACAGTTTGTTATATCTTGATATCGCTTTGACTTCCTCTCCATATAGTTGTTCTCTAGCTACACTATTTACTCTCCCTTTTTATTTTGAAGGTGTCTTTGTTTACAAATTGGCCTTTTTGGTTCCCTGTTTTTAGTCTTGTTCCTTTATTTTATTTTTGAGAAGACTTTGTCTTAGTTGGCATCTGGGTGATGCTGTCATGTGTCTTAATCTCAGGTTGTTGACGGGTGTTGTTGGTTCTCTGTCTAAAGTACTCCTTTTAATATTTCTTGTAAATTTGGTATTGTTTTTACAAATTCCCTTAATTTCTGTCTATCTGGAAATGTCTTAGTTCCACCACCATTTCTGGGAGACAGTTTTGCTAGATGTGTAATTCTTGGTGGCAATTTTTTCTTTCAGGGTTTTATATATGTCATCCCATTGCCTTCTTGCCAACATGGTTTTCGCTGAGAAATCAGAGCTTTGTAAGTGACAGTTTATAAGCTTTGTGATAGTTTGTTTTTCCCAAGATGCTCTCAGGATTCTTTCTTTGTCTTTGGTTTTGAAAAGTTTGATTATGATATGTCTTGGTGACTTTCTTTTGAGGTCTATTCTGTATGGGGTTCTTTGAGCTTCTCAGATGGATATCTTCTCATCTTCCTGATATTAAGGAAGTGTTCTGCCAGCAAATCTTCAAAAATTTTCTCTGTGCTTTTTTTTTCTATCACACGTAAAATGTTCCTTTTGATAGTGTCCCAAAAAACTTTATTTTATTTTATTTTATTGTTGTGCTTTAAGCAAAAGTTTACAATTCAAGTTAGTCTCTCATACAAAAATTTATATATACATTGTTACGTGACCCTCATTCCTCTCCCTATACTGTGACAACACACTCCTCATTTCCACACCTGATTTACAGTGTCCATTCAACCAGCTGCTGCCCTCCCTGCCTTCCCATCTCACCTCCAGACAGGATCTGCCCATTTAGTCTCATGTATCTGCTTGAGCCAAGAAAGACAACCTTCACGAGTATCATTTTATGTCCCAAAGTCCAGTCTAATCTTTGTCTGAAAAGTTGGCCTCAGGAATGGTTTTAGTTCTGGGTTAACAGAGAGTCCGGGGGCCATGTCTTCCAGGGTCCCTCCAGTCTCAAACAAACCGCAAAGTCTGTTCTTTTTACTAGAATTTGAGTTCTGCACCCCACTTTTCTCCCACTCCGTCAGGGAGTCTCCGTTGTGTTCCTGATCAGGGCGGTCATTGGTGGTAGCTGGGCACCATGTAAATCTTCTGGTCTCAAGTTGATGAAGTCTCTGGTTTATGTGGCTTTTTCTGTCCTTGGGCTAATACCTTGCTTGTGTCCATGGTGTTCATTCTCTTTTACTCCATGTGGGTTGGGACCAATTGATGCATCTTAGATGGCCGCTCGCTAGCTTTTAAGACCCCAGATGCCACTCACCAAAGTGGGATGCAGAACATTTTCTTACTAAACTTTGTCATGCAGTTGACCTAGATGTCCCCTGAAACCATGGTCCCCAGACCCCTAGCCCTACTACTCTGTTCCTCAAAGTGTTTGATTGTATTCAGGAAACTTCTTAGCTTTTGGTTTAGTCCACTTGTGCTGACTTCCTCTGTAGTGTGTGCTCTCCTTCTCTTCACCTAAAATAATTCTTATCTACTATCTAGTTAGTGAATGTCCCTTTCTTTCACTTCTCACCCTCATAACCATCAAAGAATGTTTTCTTCTGTGTTTAAACCTTTTCTTGAGTTCTTATAATAGTGATCTTATACAATATTTGTCCTTTTGTGACTGACTAAATTTACTCAGCATAATGCCTTCCAGATTCCTCCATGTTATAAGATGTTTCACAGATTCATCGTTGTTCTTTATTGTTGGATAGTATTCCATTATGTGAATATACCATAATTTTTTTATCCATTTGTCCATTGATGGGCACCTAGGTTGTTTCCATCTTTTTGATATCGTGAACTGTGTTACAATGAATGTGGGTGTCCATATCTCTATTCGAGTGATGGCTCTTATTTCTCTAGGATATATTCCAAGGAGTGGGATTGCTGGATCGTATAGTACTTCTATTTCTAGCTTCTTAAGAAGACGCCAAATCAATTTCCAAAGTGGTTTACCACTTTACATTCCCACCAACAGTGTATAAGTGTTCCAGTCTCTCCACAACCTCTCCAACATTTACTTTTTTGTGTTTTTTGGATTAATGCTAGCCTTGTTGGGGTGAGATGGTATCTCATTGTAGTTTTGATTTGCATTTCTCTAGTGGCTGATGATTGTGAGCATTTCTTCATGTGTCTGTTAGCCACCTGAATGTTTTCTTTGGTGAAGTGCTTGTTCATATCCTTTGCCCTTTTTTAAATTTAGTTATTTGTCTTCTTGTTGTTGAGGTTTTGCAGTATATCTTGTAGATTTTAGAGATTAGACATTGATTGGATTTGTTGTAGCCAAAAATTTTTTCCCAGTCTTTAGGTTGTCTTTTGACTCTTTTGGTGAAGTCTTTTCATGAGCATAAGTGTTTGATTTTTAGGAGCTCCCAGTTGTCTAGTTTCTCTTCTGGTGTTTGTGCATTGTTACTCATGGTTTGTATTCTGTTTATGCCATGTATTAGGGCTTCTAGCATTGTCCCTATTTTTTCTTCCATAATCTTTATCATTTTCGATTTTATATTTAGGTCTTTGATCCATTTTGAGTTAGTTTTAGTGCACAGTGTGAGGTATGGGTCTTGTTTCACATTTTTGCAGATGGATATGCAGTTATGCGGGCACCGTTTGTTAAAGAGACTGTCTTTTCCCCAATTAACAGACTTTGGGCCTTTGTTAAATATCTCTTTTCAATGCTGTTAGTTTGTTTTATGTATTTTGGGCCCTGTCATTGGGTGCATAAATATTTATTATAGTTATGTCCTCCTGGTATACTGATTCTTTAATCATTTATATAGTGTCCTTCTTTATCCTTTATAGTGGATTTTACTTTAAAGTCTATTTTGTCAGAGACTAATATTGCCACTCCTGCTCTTTTTTGAGTGTTGTTTGCTTGATATATTGTTTTCCATCCTTTTAGTTTTAGTTTGTTTGTGTTTGTAAGTCTAACGTGTGTCTCTTGTAGGCAGCAATAGATGGATCGTGTTTTTTAATCCATTCTGCCACTCTCTGTCTCTTTATTGGTGCATTTATTCCATTTACGTTCAGCGTGATTATTGATAGGCATGAGTTTTGTGCTATCATTTTGATGTCTTTTTTCGTGTGTTGTTGACAGTGTCCTTGTTCCACTTAATTTTCTGTGTGGAGTCGTTTTTCTGTATGCATTTTCTTTTCATTTTTTTCATTGTTGTTGATTTTGTATTTGCTGAGTCTTTATATTTTTCTAGTTTTTTATTTTGACTTGTTGGATTTTTAGTTTCCTTTGTGGTTACCTTAATATTTTCCAAGTTTAAACCAGTCTGTTATTTCTTTATATCTCCTTGGCTTCCTCACCATATGAAAAATCTATGTCTACATTGTTTAGTCCTTCTTTTTTGTTTTAATGTTGTCATCTTGTACATATTGACATCTCTGTTTCCATATTTTCAGTATTTTAGCTTTGATTTATTTTTGTGACTTTCTTATCTGGTTGATAGCTGGTTGCTCTGTCCTGTGTTCTAGTCTTGGGTTGTTATCTGATGTTACTAATTTTCTAACTGGAGGACTCCCTTTAGTATTTTTTCTAATTTTTGTTTGGTTTTTGCAAATTCCCAAAACTTCTGTTTATCTAGAAATGCCCTAATTTTGCCATCATATTTGAGAGACAGTTTTGCTGGATATATAATTCTTTTTTTCTGCATAAACAAAGATTTATTGAAAAAAATAGCTCACAAGTGGAGACAAAGAGGGACAACAGAATGCTAGCCTTTGTCTTCCCGAATAAAGGATTAGCTAGGGCTTATAAAGATTTTTAGACAGGAAAAGACATCATCTTTATTCATGAAAGAGGTAGGGTTAAGAAGATTAGGTGCTAACACAAGAGGTAATTCAAGATGGAACCCATTACAAATGCTCCTGGGACTGGGTGACAAGACTTATTATGGGGTGCCACGCCTACGCAGTTCCCCCATGGTGCTGGCTCGATGCCTGTTGTGGGTCTGTTGGTCACCTTGCAGATGTCTGCGCTTGCTCCAGGGACAAGATCGGGCTGGTTTTTCTGAAAAACATCTTATCAAGGAAGTACATTGAGAACTGGGTGGATTGTTCTTTCATTATTGCGTGTTCCAAGATAATGGGTTTTGTGTCATTAGTTAAGCACACGTTTTTAGTTCAGGGTTCTTTGCCTAAGGGCTTAGTCCCTTTTTCCCATCCCTATCTCATTCCTCCCTGAGAGATTTCATACTCATAATTCTTTATGAGGGTGTAGGAGCAGTGGGTATATAATTCATGGCTGGCAGTTTTTTCCCTTCAAGACTTTATATAGGTCATCGCATTGCCTTCTTGCCTGCATGGTTTCTGCTAAGTAGTCAGAGTTTAGTCTTATTGACTCTCCTTTACAGATGACTTTTTGTTTATGCCTAACCACTCTTAAAATTCTCTCTTTGTGTTTGGTTTTGGCAAGTTTGAGTATAATATGTCTTGGTGACTTTCTATTGGGATCTGCCTTATGTGGGGTTTGATGAGCATCTTGGATAGATATCTTCTCATCTTTCATGATATCAGGGAAGTTTTCTGGCAACAAATCTTCAACAATTCTCTCCTCATTTTCTGTTATCCTCCCCCTATCCCCATTCTGGTACTCCAGTCACTCATAGGTTATTCCCCTTGATAGAGTCCCACATAATTCTCAGGGTTTCTTCATTTTTTTAAAATCCTTTTATCTGATTTTTCCTCAAATAAGTTGATGTCAAGTGCTTTATCTTCGATC
>NW_004444184.1:1905081-1921908 GCF_000243295.1 Trichechus manatus latirostris
TGTTAATCTTCTGGATTTCTGTTTGCTGTCTCTCTATGAATTCTTGCAGCCTGTTAAATTTGTCAGTATGCTCTTCTACAATCTTCCTAATTTCCTCTATTACTTGGTCCACGTTTTGACTAATTTGCTTCCTGTATATTAATCTCTTGTATTCTGCCTCCAGTTTATGTTTGCTTACTGAGTCCTGGTTTCTTGTTTTGTTTTGTTTTGATATGCCCAAATAGGCTACTCGTGTGAGCTAGCCCAATCGCTGTGCCCCTGAAGCTCCAACATCCTGCCACCAGGTGGCCAGACCTGCCACTAAGTATGTGAGCCCAGGAGTCCACCCACTCCTCCTGTATGGATTCAGCTCAGGTGTCCAGGTAGTTGACCACCAAGTGTGTGGTGGAGGCTCTCACCTCCAGTCCTAGACAGGCATGCCATTGGTGTAAACTCAGGCATCCAGCACAGGCAGTAGGGGGACACACGTTGAGCAAGGCAGGGGGCTGATTGCTACCCCAAGTGTCCAGGAGGATAGCATGTCCCCCCTAGAGCACGTAGGAAGATGGGTTTTGCAGCTGGACTATGAGCACCCAGTGCTGTTGCTTGTAAGGACTAGGGGGCACTACTTATTCTTGGGCCCTTGTTGCAGGCGACTAGGTGCTGTGGCTGGAGCCATTAGTCCTCACGCCCCTGATATGGGAAGGTGAATACCCTGCTTAATGGGCAGAGCTGTGTCAAATGTCACAAACCTGCCACTTCACAGCTGAAACAGTTGAAGTTAGACTTCAGGTATATACCCTGTTGTACCGTGGTAATGAGCGCCTATGCTGTTGAAATGGGCCCACACAAATCTACGCAGGGGGAAAGGCACTCAAAGTCTATGGACCCCTTATGCTTGTGCCTAGGCAAAGGAGCTGTTCCTACCCTGACTTCCTGGCTTAGGGAAGCCAGCAGACTATTTTTTCCTCAGTTTGTTAATTTGTTCCCTGTCCAAGGCCAGGAGAATGGCTCAGGGCGCGTGATGGGTCCTACTTCTGGCCCAGGGGACTCAGCTATTGCTGAAGTTGTCCTGGACCCAGTGCAGAGCAGGAAGTGGGGAGGTAAATGGGAAAGGTTTTTCCCAAAGGGGGGGTGTTTTTGATCTGCGAGGCAGGCCAGACAGAAGTACTTATCTTTCACTGATCGAGGGCTGTTTCTCACTGGTTCTGCATGGCTGAGTAGACTCTCTGCCGCTGTTCTTTCCTGATGTGGAAAATGCTTCCTGAGCGCCACTGCTTGCCTCACCACATTTGTCCTCAAGGGCTCAGGCTCTCCGGGTCAGGTCTGGCAACTCCTCGCTGCTTCTGAACCATCTCTCCCCCCACCTGCAACTCAGTCTGATTCCTCAACTTTGCCTTTGATGTTGAGGGCTCCTCGACTGTCATATATGATTGATTCAGTTGTTTTTTCGTGTCTTTGATGTAAGAGAGACGACTGGAAATATCTGACTACTCTCCCATCTTGGCCCCACCTCCCCCACATAACTCTTAAGGTGTCTTCATTTTCCTTCATTCTTTTTTCTGAATGTTCTTAAACAAATTAGTATCGGGGGGTTGTCCTTTATTTCACAGATTCTGTCTTCCATTGATTCAATTCTACTGCTACATCCTTCCATTGAGTTATCCATTTCTGAAATTTTTATTGTTGGTCTTCTAGATTTCTCGCTGCTGTTTTTGTTTGGTTTCTAATTGTCTTTTTGTTTTGTCATTTTGTTCTTGTATTGTTTTCCTGAATTATTCTAGAGTTTTGTCTGTGTTTTCCTTGGTTTTTTCTGTATTTTCCTTGATCTCTTGGAGGGTCCTATATATAAGTCTTTTGAATTCCTTATCAGGTAGTTCAATTACCATTTCTTCCTCATGAAGGTTTCCTGGCCCTTTATTTGGTCACTTGCCTGAGCCATATTGTCCTGCTTCTTTATGTGACTTGATATTGTCTGTTGTCTTCAAGACATTAAGGTGCAATTATATTTGTTTATTGATCATGTATTTGTTTGTCTTCTTCTGTTTTTTTTGTTTGTTTTGTTTTGATATATCTGGGTGAGTGGGGCAGATGGGCTACTCTGGTCACCAGTCTGGCAGTACTGGAGCACTCATCACCTGTTTCTGGGTGGGTGGGTTAGTGGGTGGGAGAGTGAAAATGGGTTTCTTTTCACTGGTTATGTGAGGTTTGGTAAGCATTGGCTGCCGTCTGTCATCAATCCAGTGGCTCGGGAACAGGCAATGTTTGTCACTGAATGGATGGGATGACTGGTGTGGTGGGTGTGACAGGGGAGCAGGGAGGCTTGTCACCAGGAGGAGGTAGCTTGCTAGTGAGTGTGCATGTGTTCATGCAGTTGTCACTGCTCGCCAGGCTAGGGGGTTGTGTGGCAGGTGGGTGAGTGCAGGGGCACACTCTACCTGCTGCTCACGAGATCTGGGTGTGTGAGTGGTGGGTGGGTGAGTTCTCAGGAGTGCACTTATTGCCACTCTTCAGGTGGGTGGGAGGGGTGGCGAATGAGGCTGGGTGAGGAGGGAGGGGTTTGTATTATGGTCTCCAGTCAGGTGGGGTGGCCGAGGTATGGGACTCTCATCTGGTTCTGATCAGGAAGGGAAGGCGTAGGGGAGGGTGCCCCATTGGCTAGTAGCAGTGGATGCCTGGGCACTCCCCTCCAGCAGTCAGGACCTATCCCTGACCAAGTGCAAGGAGAGGGGAGCCTCCCGGAGTCTGCCGATTCACCTTCTCATGCATACCACCTACTCTGGGAGTGAGGGACCACCACTGGTGTGTATACCTGATTCGGGATGCTGGCTCCCTCCCTGCTCTGCAGATGGCAGGATCCCTGGAATTCTTGCCCTCCCTCTTGTGTTTTCCTTCCTTAGATCCGGATCATGATCTGTTCACCTTGCTTCTGTCTGGGTACTTTTATACGGTTTCTTTGTTTCTTATGAAAATGCCATGAAGTTGCCTTTCTGTGTTCCTTACCCAGGGTTGCTACTGGCTTTGTCTCAAGACGGTCACTTTGAGCCGAGGTGTCTCGCAGAGTCCCTTCACGCCTTGTCACTCCTCTTTTGCTGCATTCGTTCAATTTTTTCTTCCAGTCGGTGTTCGGTTCAATTCTTTATCCTTCCTTTTTGATGTTCAAGGTTCCAGGATTGTTATCGCATCTGTTTCATGTGGTTTCTTGAGTCTTTGCTGCAGAGGGATGGCATGGTGCATCTAACTAAGCCTCCATCTTGGCTCTTCCCTTTCACCACATTTAAAAAAAAAAAAAATTGCCATTGAGTCCACTCCAATTCATGGCAACCTCATGTGCGTCAGAGCAGAACTGTGCTCCATAGAGGTTCCAATGGCTGAATTTTTTAAAGTAGATTGCCAGAGTTTTCTTCTCAGGCACCTCTGGGTGGACTTGGACCTCCAATTTGTTAGCTAACAGCCTATCACATTAACTGTTTGCACCATTCAGGGTCTCCTCTACTTCTTTACTTCCTTCTAAACCTCTGCTGGAATCTACTCTGCTGTTCAGAATTTGGGACAACGTATTCCCAGTGTTCAAAATCAGGGTCAACAAATTCTTTTTACAAAGTCACTATTTTAGACTTTGCTATTTTAACCTGGAAAGTGCCTGTAGAGACTGAAATTTTAATTTCAGATAATGTTTATGTGTTACAAACTCTTATTTTTTCTTTTTTTCCTCCAACCTTCTAAAAATATAAAAATTATTCTTAGATTGTAGGCTGAGTGCAGGTCACAGGCCAGATTTGGCCTACAGGCCAAGCCCTATTTAAACCCTTCAAAACTAAAGAGAGCATGGAAGGGTGGAAATGGTGCTGACATGCCAACAGACGATCTTTTTCTAGGGTCTTAATGACACTTACATAGGTGTGCTTTAAGGAAGAGGCAATCAAGAGTAGGATGAGATGCCATGCGAGTCTGAGCCACCCACTCCTGAAATGTACTTGTGGATTCTTGACCTGCTGAGGTCCAGTCTTATACATACCAATTCCATTTTATAATGAAATGCTGCTGCACACATCTATCTTTATAATTTCTAACATTCAGTTCATGATGGTAGCTCCATTCTTCTAGTTACTTCATATTCGATGGTCAGCTGTCCCAGTTTTCCAAGAACTGAGTAGCAAATGAAAAACAACTTTATAAATGGAGACTAGTAGTTGGTAGAAGAGAATATGGTCTTTCTCCAAATTTCCAGGGATCTCAATTGCAATGTTATTACTGGTGCATGCTGGCTTCATGCTATATCCTTTCTGTCACAAATACTTCAAGTACCACTCAGTTTACAAAGTCATAGGTCCAAGTAGCAGAGCAGTTTGTGCAGTAGCCTGGACCTGCCACAGAAGCCTCTCTTGCTCCAAGCATCTCTTGAAATGGGTAGTCTTACAGGTCACCCAGTAGATGGATCAGATCTATATCCCCAAATGGAGTATTTGTTATCTCCAAATTCCAATGATCTATACTAATTGCTAGGACTATTTCTTTGTGGAATTTTCAAGGTGAGGTAACTTGTCTTTCATTTGAGAGGGGATATCCTGACATTTTCAGAACACTGTTCCACAAGAACCTTTATCATATGACAGGCCCATGAAATTTCACATGATCCGTCCCCTTCCTCTGGCATGTGTTTGTCTCCTTAAAGTATCTGGTTGTTAGCTACTTTCTGATGACATGGTCCATTTAGTATGGCCCAACATGATATTTCGTTGGGTATCAAGATGACCAAGTTCCTCTAGACCAGACTACCAGCCACTCAAAGTGCTTGTCTGCAACAATGAGTTAAGGAGCTTGCACCAAAACGTGGTCAACATACTGCTCCCTCATCAAAAAAGTCCTGCTGAGAAAAACATGTCAGCTGAACTGAACAGTATGCTTAATGACATAGTTCACATTCTGGTACAAACTCCTTGATTCACTGGGGACAAGTAAGAAACATGGACCAGAGACCAGGTTACAAATAACACTTTGAGGATCATTGCTTTAGTCTAGTCTATAACATGACAGAGGTCAAACAAAACCTTGACAAAAGACAGTAAAGGTGTACTGCTGGGCAAAGGTGAGATGCTTCAGGTTATATCTGTTGGTGGAAACAAAAAAATAAAAGCATTTGCTAGGTCAGTAGATACGTATTTTATGCCAGAGGTTGGAAGACTTGTAAAGATACCAGCCATTGCTTGCCTCAGATTACCAGTGCCCTATATCTCCCTGGTAAAGTGTATCCACATATTTATCAAAAGAATAGGTGACCCAGTCCCAAATTTCAATCTGATGAACTGTGTCTTAGGGCCATTTTTGGAGCCAATTGTTATGTCAGCCAAGATTCTCACAGGGAATGGATGGCACACTTGAACAGTTAATTGAGGGGCATGTTAAGAAAAAAAAATTTTAAAAACTATGGTGTCTCCATGAGTAGAAATCAACTCGACAGCAATGGATTTGGTTTTGGTTTAGCAGAGTTAAAGAAACCAATAAGGGTTGAAAAAGCACACAGGAAGTAGCAAGGGCTGGAAGTCATTGTCACCCCTGTGCCTGAGAGGATGAAGCAGTGTTACTGGAATCCGGAGAACAGAAGCCACAGGGTGAGGGGCTGCACAAAAGGAGGTTGTTAGAGGAATGCAGCCACTATAAAAAATGTGGACTGATAGGGAGAAACCATGACTTGATTCTCCTCCTGCCAGTTGATCACCTGCTGTTACTTCCCTTTGCCAAACCCAACTCTAAGTCAGAGGTCAAGGAAGCTCAGATGATGCAATCCTAAGAGATCAACCTCCCACCACACAGAGCCTGGTACACAAGGGCAGGGAATGGCTACGAAGAAGAAAGTGGAGAATAACATGCATTTGTTCACAAGAGAAAGTTTTGATAAAGTAGGCTCTATAGCTACAGTCCAACATCATACAGCAATTTAAGAAATGAACTAGCTTTATTTACAACATAAATAAATCAGAAGAGTATAATAAGTGTAAACCAGCAAGTTGCAGAAGGATACTGTATTCATTTTCTAGGGCTGCTATAACAAAGTACCCCAAACTCGGTGGTTTGAAACAACAGAAATTTATTCTCTTACAGTCCTGCAGGCTAGAGTCTGAAATCAAGGTGTCCGCAGGGCTGTGCTCTCTCTAAAGGCTCCAGGGGAAGATCCTTTCTTGTCTGTTTCAGCTTCTGGTAGCCCCAGGCATTCCTTAGTTTGTGGCAGCATAACTCCAATCTCTGCCTCTGTTTTCACATGGTGATTTTCTCTCTGTGTCTGTTCTTTGTGTCTCTTCTCTTCTTTTTATAAGGATACCAGTCATACTGGATTAAGGCCCATCCTACTTCAGTATAACCTCACATTATCTTAACTAATTACATCTGCAAAGACCTTATTTCCAAATAAATTTATAATCGTAGGTACCTGGGATTAGGACTTGAACACATCTTTTTGTGAGACACAAATAAACCAATAACAGATACCCACAGTATAACATTTATGTAACATTTAAAATCTAGTAAAATCATAAATAAGAAGGAAAAGGCTAGTCTGGCAGTAACTGTTGGGGACGCAGTTCTGGATACACCATCATCTCAAGACTCTTACCCAGAGTGAATGACATAGCAGTCAGGCACAGGTGGGCAACCCGATCTTTCAACCAAGGGCAGTCTGTGCTATTCCAGCCCTGGTATGGGTCAGGCCCCAGCTATATGAACATAGTGTGTCCTGGATCCCAGCAAGTCTCCTACTATCAGTCAGCCCCTTGACTTCATTTTGGCTCTGTCCCTATCCCTTTCCCCTGGCACCTTCAGGCCACACAGCTTCAGCCCCCACTCACTGCTAAGTCTTTCAATTTGGTTTTTAGAAAAGCCTTTCCATTTTTGATTGATGAAACTTCCTTTTCTGGTTTTCATAGTAGGCTCCATGTTTATAAAATATGTTTATATATTGCTATCATTTATGTATTTGGACTAGAATGGAGGAAGATTTTGCTTATGTTTAATCAGACATATTGAACTGGATGTCTGCCACAATCTCTTTAGACTCAGATTTATTTTATGTTTTTCATGGTCCT
Source organism: Trichechus manatus latirostris (assembly GCF_000243295.1). Classification (NCBI taxonomy): domain Eukaryota; kingdom Metazoa; phylum Chordata; class Mammalia; order Sirenia; family Trichechidae; genus Trichechus; species Trichechus manatus. The sequence goes on from NW_004444184.1 coordinate 1,912,140, forward strand.
GAGTCAAATTACTTACTAAAGAGTGCATTAAATTCCTTAATGCCATAAATGAAGTGCCAAAGTACTTAGGGGAATGAGCTACCGGTGTACCCAAAGGATAATCCTGGAAAGTTTCCAGAAGCAGGTGCCACTGGGTTTTGTTAGTCTGTTTTTTAGAATCAGAGGCACCATATGATGTAGTGGGGAAAACACAGGAGAAGAAAGAAGAAGCTTGGGTTCTAGGCTTGGCTATAAATGATATCTAAATAAACATTGATTGAAATCTGCCATGTGTAAAATGATGCATTAAGCTCTGGATTATGCAGTATGATGGAGAATAGAATGAAGGACAAAACACAATAATACATCCAAACTCAGGTTATGGCTTACAAAGTGACACACAACTTGGACCAGTTATGTTGACCTCGCCTGGTTCCACTCTCCCCAATATGCTCCAGCCTCACTGGCCACTTTCTCTTCCTTGTACACATCCAGGCTCTTCCTATTTTAGGGCTCTGTTTGAAAGATACTCTCCCTTATTCTCTACAGGGCTGACTTATTATTATTCATATCATAACTTAAATTTCAACTCCTTTGGGAGACTTTCCCTGGCCTTTACTGACCATCAGTTTAAAGTAGTGAACCAGGTGCTTGTAACATCACCCTATTCCAATTTTTTGCATACCACTATCACTGTTCAAGATTTGTCTTGATTGTTCCTTTGTTGTATATACATTTGTTTGTCTTTTCTGTCTCCCAGATCTGGTTTCATTCTCTTGGCCATGGTTTTGGACAAGCACAAGGTTTTGATTAAAATCCTATTCCCTTTTCCTTTTCCTCTGGATGCTATTACCACTCTCGTGGTTAGAAATGGAATGTGCTGAAAGGGGTACTTTTTCTTCTTGAAAAAGAGATTCTGGACTCAGGGGTTAATTATGACATAATATTTTCCTCTGGATTCAATAAATGGGGAGAAGACATTGGATAATCTGCTACTGGGAAGTGGTTGAACATTTTTATAGTCATATGTTGGATTGTTGGATCACTAAGTGGGTGATGTATGTGGTGGGGGATATCTTTGAAAGCACATTAGAAACTTGTATCTAAACATGCAAATACATGAACATATGTATTCCAGATGCCCTACAGGTAGTGGGTTTCTATATCAAAACCGTTTCCTCATATGGCTAACTTATGCCCAAAATTGAGGAGTCCCGGTGGCACAGTGGTTAAGCGTTCAGCTGTTAACTGAAAGGTGGGTGGGTTTGAATTCACCAGCTGCTCTGCAGGAGAAAGGTGTGGCTGTCTGCTTCCATAAAGATTTCAGCGTTGGAAACGCTATGGGGCAGTTCTAAGCTGTCCTATAGGGTCACTATGAGTTGGAATTGACTCGATGGCAATAGGTTTGGTTTTTATGTCCAAAAATTGGTAGGCCAGGTAGCTAGCCAGACAGTCCAGCAGGAAGTCTGTTTACGGTCTTGAGTTAGACTCCTTCTCCCTCAGGAAACCTCAGTTTTTGCTCTTAAGGCCTGCTCACATTATAAAGGGTAATCTGTTTACTTAAAGTCAACTGATTTAAATTTTAATCACATGTAAATATCTTCATAGCAACATGTAGGTTAGTGTTTGACCAAACAATTGGGCACCAGAGCCTAGTCAAATTGACACATAAAATTAACCACCACTACAGGCAATTTTAGATTCTATTTTGGACATTTTGTATATTATGTTAGAAAATGCCGGGTCTTATTTATGTATTTTATCTTAGCAGGCAATCACCCTATTTAGGTTTGTAGGCTGTGATTCCAATGGCAGTTTGATTATCAGAGTCTTTATTTATTTATTTATTTTTATTGTACTTTAGGTGAAGGTTTACAGAATAAATAGTTTCTCATTAAACAGTCAGTACACATATTGTTTTATGACATTGGTTAACAACCCCACGACATATCAACACTCTCCCTTTTCAACTTTTTTTTTTTTTTTTGGAGAAAATATACATAGCCAAAGACACACCACTTCAAAAATTTCTACATGCACAATTCAGTGACATGGATTACGTTCTTCCAGTTGTGCTGCTATTCTCACTTTAGATGAAGGCTTACAGAACAAAATAGTTTCTCATTAAACAGTTAGTACACATGTTGCTCTATGACAATGGTTAACAACCCCACTACATGTCAACACTGTCCTTATTCAACCTTGGGTTCCCTATTACCAGCTTTCCTGTCCCCTTCTGCCTTCTAGTCCTTGTCCCGGGACTGCTGTGCCTCATTAGAACCATTTTGTTTTATGGGGCTGTCCAATCCCCGGCTGAATTGTGAATCTTGGAAGTGACTTCACCTGAGCTAAAAGGGTGTCTGGCCACCATACTCTCTGGGTATCAGAGTCTTTTTAATGTTCTTTTGATCCACTTTGGTTTATCTGGAGCCCTGGTGGTGCAGTGGTTAAGAGCTATGACTGCTAACCAAAAGGTCGGCAGTTCAAATTCACCAGCTGCTCCTTGGAAAGCCTATGGGGCAGTTCTATTCTGTCCTATAGGTTCACTATGAGCAGGCATTGACTCGAAGGCAGTGGGTTTGGTTTTTGTTTATCTGGTGGCCCTTGGGCTCTTACTAGTTAGTCCCTATTAGTGCTGCCTGAGGGGGCAGAAGGGGTTTCCCCAGGCTTCTAGATAGGAGAGAAGATCTCAGGTCTGAAGTGACAAAGACTCTTCCTGGCTCAGATCACTTGTGGAGGGGTCTCTTTTGCCATTGCTGTCCATCTGCCCTGTTGTGTCTGTGTAGGGAAGGGAAAGGGAAACTCAGTCCCACTGGGACAAAGAGTCTTCCTGGGTTGAAGTATTTGTTGTGGCTGGGTCTCTCTTGCTGTTTCCTCCTATGTACAACAGAAGGAAACACTGCCTGGTCCTGCGCCATCCTCACAATTGTTGTTATGCTCGATCCCATTGTTGCAGCCACTGTGTTAATCCATCTGGTTGAAGGTTTTCCTCTTTTTCGCTGACCCTCTACTTTACCAAACATGATGTCCTTATGTGATACCATTGGTTCCAGGAGATGAGGCTGTGGGGATAAGCAGGTTCTAGATCATTCTAGGCCTTGTACCCCATGCTAAAGAATTTGGACTTTATCCCAAAGCAATGGGTAACCTTTCAGTAATATTAAAACAAGAAAAACATTCATAAATGCATTAAAAATAAAAATGGCGTCTGTGGATATTAGCTGCTGTTACAGCAACAACAAAAATCCTAAATTTTCAGCAGGCTCACAAAATAGTTTATTTCTGCTTTGTTGTTGGTGTGTGCTGTTGAGTCAATTCTGATGTATAGCGACCACATGTAATAGGGTAGAACTGCCCCATAGGGTTTCCTAGGCTGTAATCTTTATGGGAGAAGATCGTCAGCTCTTTATCCCATGGAGTGGAGGATGAGTTTGAATAGCAGACCTTTTGGATAGCAGCCAAGCACTTAACCATTGTGCCACCAGGCTCCTCTTATTACTGCTTACATAACAATATAAAGCAAGTGCTCCTGAGCAGTGGATGGTTTCTCTCCACATGCTTGTTCAGGACCCATGATCCTTTTAGCTTGTGGTTGTTTCATTCCCTAGGGCTCATCATTGACATAACCCGCATGCAGCAGGCAGAAGGGAAAATCAAGTATTACCTCTCATACTGCATTGGCAAGAACTACATATGGCCTCACTTACACGCACTGGGAGCTGAAAAATATTCTCCTGGGCTGTAGCAATCACTTTCCAGGGACAATTCCATACTATGGAAGGTGGACACAAATTTTGGTGGACAAATAGCTGTCTGTACCATAGGAAGAGATTATAAAGAAATTAACTTGACAGGACTTTACGGTTAATTATGTGTGGGGGGGAGGTAATGAGGATGTGGGAAGGGTTTTAGATGGATTCTATATTTCTGGTTCTAGGTGAGTTAGTATAAGATAATGTCATCAAGAGTGAAAAACAATCAAAGATAAGGGCTTAGTTTAGAAAGGGAAAGAGAATGAACTCTGTTTCTATATTTGTTGAATCTGAGATGTCTGTGGGATATTTTTATAGAAATGTCTACTCTGAAAAAGTCATCAGTAACTAGACAATAGTTAAACAATTTGAATACGAATAGTACAAGGGTGTTGTTATTAGCTGCCCCCAAGTTGGACCCCTGATTCATGGCGATCCCACACACAATGGACCAAAATGCTGTTCACTCCTGTACCATCCCCATAATCAGTTGCAGACAGGACCATTGTGATCCATAGGGTTTTCACTGGCTGATTTTAGAAAGTATATCTCCAGGCCCTTCTTCCTAGTCTGCCTTAATCTAGAAGCTCCGCTGAAACCTGCTCAGCATCACTGCAGCATGCAAGCCTCCACTGACAGATAGGTGGTGGCTGTGCATTGGCTGAGAATCAATCCTGAGAATTCCTCATGGAAAGAATTCTACCACTGAAACACCAATGCATCTCTTACAGAGGCAGAGTAAGAAAAGAGGCAAAAAAGAAAATCTGGGAAACACCTACATTCAAAGTGTAGTCAGAGAAAATGTGCAAGGGAAGACCATTTGCTGGCAGAGGGCAGCACTGCTTTCTTATAGCAGACCAGGGACCTGGCCAAGTCATAATTTAATCTTTCTAGTTCGGGCTACATTACTCTGGTCTCCCTGTTTTTAAAGCAGTTGTGGATGGTGATATAGGCCCACCCAATTCAGCTTTGACTTTGAAATGGGAGGTGCTGCCCAAGTTCTGGAAAGATTATGGGAGTTCATGATAGAAAAATTGTAGGAAGAGAGTATGTAGGAATAACGTACAGTTTCCAGATCATTAATCAGATAAATTTCTTGGACTTACCAGCCTTGTTGTTGGCTGTTATAGCTATTAAATGAAGTAAAATATTGGCAAATCTAAATCCTTTACAAACATTGGAGTTGTACATATAGATTGCCGGAGAAAAGGTAAAAACATGCATTAAAGGAGATAATAGAATGCATAGTCACAGATATAGGAGCTAGCAGGTTGCATGGTAAGCAAAATAGCATGGCTAGAGCAGCAAGTATAGACTTATAACATTAATCTAGTGGAGCAGGCTCTATATCTTACTCGTATCGAGAAGAGCAAATCAACATAACATTTCAAAGGACATCTTATGAAAACTCTGTGACACAACAGAAGTTGAATATCAATTCAAGTCTGCAGATATGCTAAGTCAGTGGGCTTGTTCATTCTAGGTCAGTTGAAAGAACAATCTGCCATATTATGGGCAAGATATACATAGGTGAAAAAGACAAAGCGATTTTGGCCACTGTTATGGATTGAATGTGTTCACCCAAAAATATGTGCTGTAAATCCTAACCTCTATGCCTGTGGTTATATTCCTATTTGGGAATAGGCTGTGTTTGTTATGTTAATAAGGCAGGATTAGTGTAGGGTGTATCTTGAGTCAATCTGTTTTGAGATATAAAAATAGATAAGAAGTGAGAGAGAGATGAGGTAAGATAGATGCCAAGACACATGGAGATTTCCAAGGAACCAGGAAGCAGAAGCTGAAGAGACAAGGACCTTCCTCCAGAGCCAACAAAGACAGAAACTCATACCTTAAGGGCAGTACTCTGAATTCAGACTTCTAGCCTCCTAAACTGTGAGAAAATAAATTTCTGTTTGTTGAAGCTATCCACTTTGATATTTTTGTTATAGCAGCACTAGATAACTAAGACAGAATTTGGGACCAGAAGAGTTGGGTGCTGCTCTAACAGATACCTAAAATGTAGAAGTGGTTTTGGAATTGGGTAATGGGTGGAGGCTGGAAGAGTTCTAAGGTGCCTAATAGTAAAAACCTAGATCGCCTTGAAAAGACTGTTGGTAGAATTATGGACGTCAAAGGCAATTCTGTTGAGGGCTCAGAAGGAAGTGAGGAGAGCTACAGAGGAAGTCTCTATATGGCACCAGCAAAAGAATGTAGCTAGAAATGTGGACGTTAAATGTGTTTCTGGTGAGGCTTTAAAAAAAAATAATGAACATGTGATTGCACAGTGGAGGAAGGGTGATGCTTTTTATGCATTGGCAAAGAACTTGTCTGAATTATGTTCACATGTCTGATGGAAGGAAGAACTTGTACGTGATGAACTTGGATATTTGGCTGATATTTCTAAGCAAGATCTTAAAGGGGCCGCATTGTTTCTCCTTGCTGCTTATAGTAAAATGCAAGAAGAAGGAGACGGACTTAAAAACGAACTGCACAAAATGAAAAGAAAAAAAAAACTTATAAAGACTTGGAAAATTCTGTTGTACAATCTAAGGACACGTGTCCTAGAATGTTCACCAAGTATGTGGCTACACAATCTTTTGTTGAAGAGATTAAGCCTGTGACTGATGGGTCTAACCAACTACCACAGCAGAAAACCCATCAGTTTAGACTGAAGGGCGCAGACAAAGAATGAAAGGAAAGAAAACTGTCTGCCTTTTAGAATTGTACAGGCAGGAAACAGGCCAAAGGAGCTACATCTGTTAGCCTCCAAGAAAAGAAAAGGACCATCCCTAGAGTAGCTCAGAGAACAACACAACTGTTGGAAGAACGGGAAGCAGGACCTTCTCAGTTGTAAAGGGTGGGGGCATGGTCTCTTGGCTCTCACAGGGTGGGGCCGCAGCCTCCTAGGTTTCAAAGAGTCGGATCTTTACCAACTCAGTTCCAGAGTGTGGGGCTGCTGTTAAGGTGTGCCAGAGGGATGGGGCTGCTGCCCAAAGCTAAGGGGTCAAGACTGCCCATGCCCAAAAGGCAGAAGAACACAGCCTGCTGAGGCCGAGGGGGTGGGGTTGCCAATCAGATGGACTAGGAGAATGGGGCTACCCAAAGCTAAGGGAGTAGAGTTGCCATCCCAGGGGGACTGGAAGGTGGAGCTGAAGCCCAGGGACTGCACCCAGAATCCAGAGTGTGTGGCCAACACCCAGAGTCTGGAGGGCAGGGTCATTGCCCAGATGGACCCAAGGAACAGAAGATTATTTTCAAGCCTTGACAGCTAATGTAAATTTGTAAATTGTTCTACTGAATTTGGGACTTGCTTGGTGCCCATTATCCCTCTCTTCCCTCCATTTTTTCCCATATGGAAATATTTATTTTACCTTGTGCCTGTTTTGTCCCTGTACGTCGGAAATAGATAACTTGTAGTTTAGATTTCACATGTTCACAGATGAAGAGGAATTTTGTCCCGGGATGGAATATGCCTAAAGTCTTGCCCATATTTGATTTAGATGATTCAGAAGGTGAGATTTTGGACTTGGAGTTAATTTAAGACTTTTGACATGATGTGATGGTGTGAATGTGCTTTGCATGTGGCAAGGACATGAATTTTGGGGGGCCAAAAGGTGGAATGTTATGGATTGTGTCCCTCAAAAACATGTGTTGTAAATCCTAACCTCTATGCCAGTGGTTAGAATCTCATTTGGGAATGGGTTGTTCGTTATGTTAATGAGGCAGGATTAGTGTAGGGTGTATCTTGAGTCAATTTCTTATGAGAGATAAAGAGATTAAACAAGAAAGCCAGTAAGCAGAGATGGGATAAGATAGATGCTGAGACACATAGAGATCTCCAGGGAAGCAGGAAGCAGGAACTGAAGAGAAGGCCCTTCCTCCAGAGCCAACAGAGAGAAAGCCTCCCCCTAGAGCTGGTGCTGTTAATTCAGGCCTCTAGCCTCCTAAACTGTGAGAAAATACATTTCTGCTTGTTAAAGCCATTCACTTGCAGTATTTTTGTTATGGCAGCACAAGATAACTAAGACAACCAGTGAAGTCACTTCTGATTTCAAAAGCAGTGATGAATCAGACCTTAAATCTGTCACTTTTTGGTAGAATGAGTCTGTATTCCCTGAGAGTTTATCTTTAGTGATCAATATGCACTAGATCAGTAAACAACTAGGATTGTCATTGCTCACTCTGCAAGACACATTTTCATGTTTTCAGAATCCTGAATTGAACCCAGTGGGAAAATACTTTGTATTATGAGCAATAATCATATGCTAAGTAACAGCTGTATGTTTTTCTTCCTTGGTTAGAACACCATATTGGGAAAATCTCCATAGCCAATGAAAGAGGGTTAGGGAAACAATATTCACAATTCAAGATCTGGAAGATCTGGAAGGATTAGCAGAAATCCATAACTATGCTCTAGGATCAGTTAGAGAAATAACTAGGAATATAAATGGTCATATAAGTAGACAGTAGTTGTCTAGGATCTAAAAAAGAATCAACAAAAACAATATCAGTCTCAGAGTCTAAAACTGAAGTCCAGGAACCAGCTCTGCCATTATCTAGATCAGGAGTCAACAAATTATGGCCCAAGGGTCTATCATCTATTTTTTGTAAATAAAGTTTTTTTTGGAACACAGTCATACCCATTCATTTACATACTGTCTATGGCTACTGTTCTGTCTCAATATCAGATTTCAGTAGTTGTGACAGAGACCTAGAAACCTAGGTCTGCAAAGCCTAAAATATTTACAATCTGGCCCTTAGCAGATAGAAATATAACTTCTCTAGGCTTTAACTTTAACAATAAAGGATACTGGATTTGGTAATCTCTACTGTCCCACTCCACCCCCTCTCCTATTCTGTCATACTGTCATGGATTTTGTATATGTCCACCCACAGTGGACAGGTTTCAGATGAGTGTCCATGCTAAGACAGATTAGGAAAAAAGGCCTCGTAATTTACTCCCCAAAATTAGCCAGTTAAAACCCTATGGATCATAACAGAATATTGTTCGATACAGTGCTGGAAGATGAGCCCCCTAGCTTGGAAGGCACTGAAAATACACAATGGCCACAATAAATGGACTTGAGCATACTAACAATAGTGAAGGTGGCACAGAACCAGGCAATGTTTTGCTCTTTTGTACCTGCAGATGCCATGAGTGGGAGCTGACTCTATGGCAACTAATGACAAAGTCTTCTAATATTCTATCATTTCATGGGAAAATCAATCTGCTGATTTTTTATGTCAAGGTGGGTCTTTTTCCTTCAAAGACAACATTTGATATTAGGCAATAAAAAACTTGACATTGGAAAGTAAGGAATTAACAAATACTTACTTTACCATGCCAAGAATATAACATGAAAGTGAAAACAATTTCAGCCTGCTGACTGTGCTTCAGGTATTAGATTTATGTAACTGGAGTTCAGGTTCACAGTGTGGGCTGGCAAAGAGCCCACAATGTTTTGCACCTGCCATGGAAGTCAGCAGGTACCATCACAGTCTGTAAGTGTGGTGCCTCCACAGATGCTCTTCTGCACTCGTGACACAGCTCACAGAACAAGTGCTCCCGTTTTGAGTTCTCAATACAATTATTTCCAGAAGAACTATTTTCTAGTCAGCATTTTGGGGGTGTTTACTAGGTGAAATGTGTGAATTACTTCCTGACATATGGTTTTCTGAATTTAGTCCAGGTAGGAGAAGGCAGAAAGAGACATTGACCTTGTGCTTTTTGTTGTTGTTGTTTTCCATCTTAGGAGTCAGGAATCATCCACACTTCTTTAAAAACAGAAAAATATATGAAAAAAATAAGGGAAATATGAAACAAAGAATAAGTGTGGAAAAAGAGCTGTGATAGATATTTTAAGACAACAAAAAAACTCATAGTTTTTAAAGACCAGATTTACTGGCCTAAAGGATACTGGAGAAACCCCGGGAGTATGGCCCCCAGACACCCTTTTAGCTCAGTGGTGAAGTCATTTCTAAGGTTCACCGTTCAGCCAGGGAGTGGACAGCCCCGTAAAACCAAATGGGACTAATGA
>NW_004444184.1:1922108-2007576 GCF_000243295.1 Trichechus manatus latirostris
AAGAATAGAGACGGGTGACATGTTATGGGGTTGTTAACCAATGTCATAAAACAATATGTGTACTACTGTACTGTTTCATGAGAAGCTATTTGTTCTGTAAGCCTTCACCTGAAGTACAATAAAAAAAAAAAGAGGAAAAAATAAATAAATTGCCAAAAAAAAACCTCATATTTTTAAAAGACATTTTTAAAAGATCAAAACAGCAAAACATTTAAAACAATAGCTCTTCTACCACAGAGTTGAGATCTGTAGATCTAATATGGTCCTACCAGATTCACTCTTCAGATGAGTTTTGTTTGTTCTACACAGAGTCGGGACAAAGGTTTTAGTTTTTTAATTTGTTGCCAACACTCACAAATTTTAAGAATTACATACAATTTTAAATTACCACAATCTTTTGAGAAACAGAATGCTCTGACACTATTGGTTTATACTCCCCACAGCAAACACTGTCTTGAGACATTGCACGTGCTCTCTAGTACACTGTTCCCTCTGGTCTTACCAAACAACAGTTGCCATTTATCATCACACTCATGCTATTGTGTTTCTTATAACAGAGTTAACGGTAGGATATCTAGTATCTATTTATCAAACCACAGTGGGAAAATGCAAGAAGGACCAGGAAGGCAATGTGTTTTAAGAAAAAAAAGGTGACAGGATTTTTTTTTTTTGGTAGATGTGAAGAATATTCCTAGTATAAAATGCACAAGCTAAGGAGGTCTATGCTGTAATAATACTACCATTATGAAACATACCTGCCTGTTTCCTTCACTCAAAGAACTGCTGGTCCTGTAGGCATTACAGTTTGTCACTCCTGCTTCTCAATAAATTAATAAATGGATGCCATGACAACCATGTTTCTCTACTTTCCCAATTTGATTTAGTCTCTGAGACCATGGAACATAGTTTAAATACAACAATCTAATTTCTATTTAAGAACTCATTGGTGACTCAGTTTAGATACTCTTGTTCTTCATAGTCTACATTTGAATTCATTTGGCCTAAACATTATATGGTATTTTCAATAGCTTCACATGCATGTGAAAGCTGGTCAATTAATAAGGAAGACCAAAGAATTGGTGCCTTTGAATTATGGTGTTGGCAAAGAATATTGAATATACCATGGACTGTCAGAAGAATGAACTGTCTGTCTTGGAAGAAGTACAGTCAGAATGTTCCTCAGAAGCAAGGATGGTAAGATTCTGTCTTGATTACTTTGGACATGTTATCAGGAGGGACCTGTCCCTGGAGAAGGACATCATGCTTGGTAAAATAGAGGGTCAGCAAAAGAGAGGAAGACTTTCAACGAGATGGATTGACATAGTGTCTGCAACAATGGGCTCAAACACAGCAATGATTGTGAGGATGGCACAGGACCAGGCAGTGTTTCCTTTTGTTGTACATATGGTCACTATGAGTCATAACCTACTCAATGGCACCTAACAACAAAAACAATGACCAATATTACATATCCCTTAATTGCATCAAGACTATGTGGAGACGAACACTACTGCATCAGAATAAATCAGCACTCTCTTGTGTGTTAGATGTCAGGTATATAGATCATTTTCTACAATTGGCAAATGCACAATGACAGACAGTATCTGTCATAAAATCCATCCTCCCTTCTCTAACCTGGGAAGATTTTAACATTAAAAAGCTTGAAGATATTCTATAGGGACCTTATATTTTCTTCAATGGTTTAGAAATCTCTCCATTGGTCTTTTGGGATTCGATAATAACAGTGTCTCTCTGGTGTTTGATATCTTCCAGGTTAGCATTTCAATCACTTTGGAGGAAGCTGAAAGTTCAGTAGTGTTATATCTACCACATTTCCATTGATTTCTGGACAATTTGTATTCTAGAAGCCATTTATAGCTTACTTAAAGTAGATCCCCAGACAGAGCTTTTCCTTTTAGTTTCAGAGAAATAATATTCTAGTACTCTGCAGACTGCTTGAATACACCACAGTTGTGAACAAATTCAGATAATTTCTCTCCCATGCCAAACCTCTCTAAGCTGTGGGGATACTTTTCAAATAGGCTACAAGTAGAAATTATTAAGGGATACACAGCCAGCTGTCTTCTATCTTCACTTAGGATAGTGGTGAATAAAATATCATATTGCCCCTAAGTTAAATAGTGGTGTTTGCTAAAACACTGAAATGAATATAAGAAGGCTGTGGAGTTTTTGCTTATAGAAATGTTTTATAGGGTAAAAGTAACCAATATTCTACCACTGGGATACAGGACAGAATCTTGATTTTAGGCTATTTTGTTATGAAAAAAAAAAATGCTTGCTGAAGGGCACAGAAATTAGCTGTAAATGTTCAACGGTCATTCCTCTATGAAAGTAAGGCAAATTTCAAAGGCATTCTTCCAAAGCTAATAAACTATCTCGTATTTTGAGTTGAGCTATACAGTCATTTCTCTCCTGCATATTAATTTTTTTGGTGTTTAGTAAATTTTTCAGATGCCAGGAGCTTCTTTATTTACACCATTTTCTGGGAACAGAGCAGACTGGAGCATAAGCAGCTGCTGGTGTCTGACTTTCAAACTTATTATATGAGTGCCTGGAACCCAAGAGATTTGCAATAAAGTGAATATTGAACGAGCACATGAGCACATCATTGTAGAGATAAACATGTCTTCACATTCATCAAAAAACCTTTCCTTTCTCCAGAGACTAAATATTAGAAAAAGTCTAGGCAGCTCAGACCAGAGGGCTAACACTTATTTTCAAGAGTACTTGGTAAAACTCATAAATTCCCAGCTCAATCAATGTGTGTCTCTGGCTGAAATACTTCCAACATTTCTCTACTGATAGTATACAGGAAGGGGATTTACAGATTTTAACTTCATGATAGCTACTTAAGAAATAACTGTACAGGGGTAGAGGCCCTCAGCTATGAAAGGCATGATTACTTCTTGAGCTCTGCTAGGACATCTGCTCAGAAGGACAGAGCAAGGTGGGACATGGCCATGTATGGGACTATGACAGGGAGCTCCACAGGGTTATAAAATATGACCTTTTGAATATGGGTTTTGAGAAAAACAGATTTAGGTACTACCCCTACTCCACTGTCTCCTGAAGAACTGGCTTCTGTTGTGCCCAAATAAAGTAAGCATGCCATTTGTATTTCCTGTCTGAGAGAAAGAGAGAGACACAGAGAGAGGATTCGTCTGGTTCTTGCATGAATTTTGGAGGCCACATGGACCTCTGGACAGCCGTATGTGTGGCAATTTTGGTGGCGTTGTGTACAAGCATGTGAGTAGAAATGAAATCTTGTCATAAAGCAAAGCAGAATCCTCCACAGGCTCAACACCATGAACATTACTGGGTAAAGAAATTTTGGGTAAGTTTGGGTGAATTCCTGAGGACTCTGTTAAATGCCTCCATGTCTTCCTAGAAAAAGAGAAAGTCCTTTCATCTGAATTTTTACTAATGAAAGTCAGAAATGTTCTAATAATGTAGATAGCAAAAGGGAGTTGAAGATATATATAATGATAGTACTTTATGAGGAAATCAATTAATGAGGAACTAGAAGAATGAAGTGCCAAATTTTCTTTGTCAAATAAATAGGGAAGCAGTAAATTTAGTGGAAGAGTGAGGTGCTAAGCCAGACTCAGATTTGAATCTGTTGAAAAATCATTTTCCTTCTCATTAGCTTCAGTTCCTTCATCTGTAAAACAGGATAATAATTACTCTTTGCCAACTTCGTTATTAAGGAAGAAGTAAGGAAATGCATATTACATGAAAGGACAGTAGAAAGTAGACAAAGAAAGTTAAAAAGAAAAAATAAACTGATGTCAATCCTTGTCTTTCCCCTTCACTTACCTGGACTTTATGGCATTCAATTTAGAGAAAAATATGATAGAAACTAGTTATGTGGACATTTATTTTGCTTTAATATAATTTCTGTGATCTCCTTATGTCAATGAGTATACTAAAAAAAAAAAAAAAAGCCAAACTCGTTGCCATTAAATCAATTCTGACTCACGGTGACCCCACGTGTTACAGAGTAGAACTGAATCCCATAGGGTTTTCTTGGCTGTAATCTTTATGGAAGCAGACTGCCAGGGCTTTCTTCCATGGCATCGCTGGGTGGGTTTGACTGCCAACCGTTTGGTCAGCAGGCAAGTGAAAACCGTCTTCACCACCCAGGGTCCTCTCGATGAATACAGAAATAGGCTATCTACTGGGGAGTGAAAGCAAGAAAATTAAGAACAGAAAATAATGTGCAAACAATAATTATTGTAATTATAAAAATCTTTATTTCACTCCTACTTTAATTAAATCTTTATAAGCACCATGTCATATACTGGCAACTAGAAAGAGGACACTGGAATGCTTTAGTCATAACAAACTGCAAGCTGATGATGTGAAGTTACAGCTACACGGAGCATGTGAACAAGACCACATTTAGAAAGGTTCACTTGGGAATCCCACGACAATGCACAAAACAGGAATCTGGCATTGATTTATTCATGCTTCTGATGGTGAGAATTCAAAGCTTGTGCATGTAAACATCAAAAGAAACATTTTATCACCTTGACAGTTTACAGTTTGCTAAAACTTGACCCTGAAAGCATAAATGTTGCCATCTTGTTTTCTTGACCAGTGCTTGACCACAGGCTGAAAAGATAAATGATTCCTTTAAAATTTAAACGATGCTTAAAGGCTATGTTCAACATTGTGCAATTCAGTCATCAGCAAGGCCTTTGAATGTGTGCATTTCTTATATGTGATCACCAAACCATTATTTACCTAATGAAACTGAAAAAACTAAACATTTTCAGCCAATGTTTTAATTTGGTCCTCTATTAATAGACCCAATTGCCAAGGTGTTTACATAAATTTAATTCACAAGCATGTACACAAGAGAATCACTATAAAGAACATTGCTTCCTGGTTTATGCATTAAAAAGTTTGCCCTCTACTTACACTAAAACATACAAAAAATAATCTACAAAAATCGTTTACAATTGATTTTAGCTAAAGAAAAAGCTTTCTTGGGGGGAAAGAAAAGATTGTGTGGTGGTAGTATCTTAACCATCAAAAAGGAATGTGAGTAACCAATAAATATAATGTGCTTTCTCCGTATAGACATATTTACACTTGAGTCTTTGGCTTATGTTATTTTCTAAAAAGAACTTTAAATGATCCAGCCATCATTGCACATTAAAAGAAAATAAGCCAGTTATATATATTTATACATTTATATAGAGATCTGTTACACCTGAAACATATAAAAAAAATGAAATTTACTATGAATTTGCACAGCTTCTCTTTTCCTTTAAGATTTAACAGCCTTTGTCTGAAAAAGGGAGAAAAATGCCACATAGGAAGTATTAATTCATGCAACATATGGTGGTTGCTCTACTGAAACCAGGAGAGAAAAGGCTGCGTATTCACTGTACGAACACTGATAAGTTCTCATTTGATGAAGTTTTTTGAATCTGGTTCTTATTATATATAACTTATGTGGCACAAAATGTTGATGCTGTAATACAATAATAGAAACTAATTCAGTCCTTTTTATTAAGATACACAACTTCATAAAAATACTTTTACTTCTTGAATGTAAAAGTCCCCCACCCCCCACATTAAAATTTTTCTGTACCAGTGTAATAGGTACAACTGCTGGCTCAGCAGATGAACAGGCTTCTGTTTGGATGCACTTTTAAATGTCTCACCCAACTATGATGATTCCAGGTACTCCAAAGCTACATCATAGCAGAAACGGTATTGCTCCTGAAAGATGTTAACAAAAGAGGATTCAGAAAAGTTAAAAAAAAAAAAAGGTTAATGGAAATTAATAGCTATCAAATAAATACTCGACAATTTAGAGTATTCAAGAATTACATTATTTTCTATATACAAGTTTAATAACAGGGTTACATAGTTTACATTTGAGTCTAAATGATCCCAGTTTAAGGAAAAGAAACTTGAAGTACAAAGATATGCTATTTTTGACTAATTTTTTCTATCAAAATTTCTTTGACATCTCCAGAATTCTTATTTGATTACAATACCTGATTATTATGGAAAATTTTCCCAGCATAGAAAAAATACAAGGAATCAGAAAAGAAGTATTTCTATATATACTTCTACTATCAGAAGCAATTGTTGTTAAAATCCTGCCTTATTTTGCTTTAGTACTTTTTTATACAAGGTTGAAATATGGCAATAATTATTTTAGAATAAATATAATTGTATAGGTTTATTTCATAATATAATTTTATGTTTTGCTTAACATTTTGAGTCCTCTTGCATGTTGTTAAACATCTCTTTTAACATATTGTTTTATACTACACAAAAATCTAATGTATGGATTATTTAACTGTCAGGTTGTCTTTTTTTCTTTTTTCTCTATTATAAATAATGCTACAATGAACATGTGTAAATATCCTCCACATTTCAGATTACTTCCTTAGGATTAAAAAAAAATCCATTTTTATCTGTCATTTCTCAATTTCAAATTCATAATTTTTTACAATTTTTGATTCATCAGAGCATTTAAGTAAATTTTTCAAGGGTGGCTAAGGGTTGTTAAATTTTCTGAGCCTTTTTATACCTGAACATTTATTTCTGCTGCCTTTATAAATTTAAGACAACTTGATTGTCAATAAAATTTGTGTGTTCTAACCACTTTCTCTATAAGTCCATCCATGTATCGCTCCATTATAAAGAATTTAGAAAATTCAGAGACTGTATTCCAAATTATGACTTACAATATGTAACTCATTAAAAACTCTAACTCAGTCAAAGTGAGTAAAATGAATGTTGAATTGGAGAACAATTTAAAAGGCAGGTTATTTTAAAGAGAGCTTCCAGGTGTCTCCAGCAATAAACTAGAGTAATAAAACTTTCCAAGAGGTCTTTATTAGTCCTACTCTAATTATCAAGTAGGTGTGATTTAAATTAGCCTACCACTGTGGCAAGTGCATCTGAAGAACCAAAAATTGTTTGAAATAGTTAACTCTACATTTTCTTAGCAAACTTGTCAGCTCAAGTCAACAGCACACTGAACTAATCATTAACCCTAACTAAACACAAATTAGAGGGTGGTGTGTTTAGTCAGAATTCATGGGACATGAATGTAAAGGAAAATAGTAGCTATGTGGAAGGTCCTAGAATGGCAGAGTTTAACTTTTTTTTTTTAAGTAAAGGTGGGGAGCTGGGGTTAGATTTGGAGGTCAAGAGTTGAATTCTGAGGATAGGAGTGGCCCTCCTCATGGTTTTAAGAAGGCTTGATCTGAGAGATGGAGGCAAAGTTTACATAAGAAATCTTAAAACAACAAAGAGCTTAAACACATAACCACTATCCATTCAATCTGTAAGAAAGACCTGCAAGTTCTTCCTTTAAAATCCCTCAAATCCACCCTCCTTTTTTCATCTCCACTGCCAGCGCCTCAGTTGAAACCAACATCATCTTGTCCAGGTAATTGCAATAAATTACAGAAGAACGGCATGGCATACAGAGGATCTGAGTGGACTTGGAGAAGGAGTAGAGTCTGCTGTCACTTATAAAAGTGAAACAGTATAAACCTAACTCTTCAAATTTTGCCTCAGGAAGCATTGCACCTCTTGTGTGAGCAATCCATGAGCAGGAAGTGGTGAAAATGCTTTAAACGTTCATTGAATTTCTCGTTTTAGTTATCTGATCATCTTGATAAATGTAGGGCAAGCAACAATGATGTCTTGGTTTTTCTGGTTCACTTTTCTGTGAGTATGTAACTACACAGCTGCTCCAGACCAGATCCCACCACATGTTTTTAACCCACAGAAATCTCTCTTTAGAAGTAAAACGTGTTAGAGAAGTTTAACTTTCTTACTCTACATACAGCATCCTCACAAAGGACCCCTGCGTACTCACACCTATTATCTCTGTATACACACACGAGCTGTGTTCTGATTTTACCAGTTCTGGCAAACTCAAGCATCATATGAATTTTGTGGTCTGGAGTACTGAGGGCTTTAGAAAGCAATATGCAAATAAGGGGGTTCCCTGCCATATCCAACAAATCATAAAGAATGTTCAAAGTATCAATTAGCACATGTCACTAGCAGAGTGAGTGAGATATTGCATCCCATGTACTGGAGGTATTGTGGTGATAGAAAGAAAGAAAAAAAAAGAGGTCATGGTTGATAATAAAATTTGTACATACGCTACGTAACATTAATGAAACAGAAAATCATTTTCAATATGAATAAGCACATCCTTTTTTCCTCCCTTTACTACAGAGGCAGCTATCTGATAGGACAATTTCCCAGTGACCAGGCAGGCGAACCTAATCTAACAAGCAGGTTGAATAAGCTCTGTGCTTACACCAGGTGAGGATCAAGACCACTCTTCTCCACAGCAGCCTTCATTGTTGTTAGTTACCATCAAGTCAATTTCCACTCGCAGTGACCTAGTGTGACAGAGAATAACTGCCCCAAGGGTTTCCTGGGTTGTAATCTTTACAGGAGAAAATAGCCAGGTATTTTGTCCCGTAAGAGCAGCTAAGTGGATTCAAACTACCGAACCTTTTGGTTAGCAGTTGAGCTGCTTAACCATTGCGCTACCAGGGCTCCTCAGAGCTGGCTAACATAGAGCTGAGACTGATTCCCTAGGGCAGGAGGCTGCCTCCATTTATTTCCTCTGTGTCAGTACTAACCTAAGAGTAAACGTTTCCTTGATGGTGGGCTATAACAGGCCACAGTAGTAAGGTGAAGCATTAGTCCTATTCCGGAAAGACGGGGTCTTTTACAGTAGCACCCTAACATTAGGAGCTGTACAAACATGGGTGTGGTCCCTACAAACTCCTGGCTTTGACTCACGAAAAAGATCATCCAAAAGGTATGCCTCCAGATGTGCCACACGCATAGTTTTCCCCAATTATGACGGTTTTAAAATTTATAGTTATAGGTACAGTCCATCCTCGTTATTCCTCATTCCCAATTCCTTATTCAGCAATTCATATTCACCGAAAATACCCATGGCACTTTCACAGTCATTTAAAGACGCGCACATGCGCAGAGCAGCAAAAATATTCCAGCTGAGGTTGAACAAGGTGGGTTCGGTATTTGCTAACTTAGTATCTGCAAGGACTTTATTGAACATAGCAACCGTATAGGACAGAGCAGAACTGCCCCATAGGGTTTCCAAGGAGTGGCTAGTAGATCTGAACTGTTGATCTGTTGGTTAGCAGCCATAGCTCTTAACTACTGCGCCACCAGGGCTCCAATTTACTGAACATAGCTACCGCAAATAATGAAAATCAACTGCACTTAATTCTGGTTTCCCATCTATTGTAGTAATGACTTGATCCAGTCCACCTCACTCCACTCCCCCCACCACCTTTCCACATAAAGGACTAAATACTCATAGAAATTATTAAATATTTTAATTATTGACTATACATTTTCCTTTTTCAACCACTAGTTTTTATTGACAGTAGATGAAAACTGCTTTATAGCCTCTGTAGTTTGCCAGATTTCAAAACAGGTACAAACTGAAAATTGCCAGTGAGGCAAGTTTACCAATTTATAATTTAATCACAAAATGAAGAATTATGGATAATGACTAAAATTTCAGTTATCTTTCAAAAATATTGGGTGTCTAAAGTACTGATCCAGCCTGTGAGTGTATCCCTCAGTTCAATGCTTTATCAGTTATTTTAATATGCTCTAAAAAATAAAAATATACAATAAAGGCTAGACAGCAGGATCTATTCTTATTTTAGAACCATTTACCAAAGGTTATTGCAGCAAATATTTATTGGTTGTAACAGAAAAAAAATCTATAAATTTCCCAAATTAAATGAAAATAGTTGTCTTTATCATTAGCAGTTGTATGTAATGTGTGATTAAAAATGTTTATGGGTAGAACGAGATACTCAACAATCCACCAGTTAGGTGAGAAAGTCCCCAGAATGACTCATTTACACACTGATTTCCCCACATAAGTATGAAGTCAAGTCAACAAGGAGGTATATGACTAACTAATCTCTAAGATCCCTTCTAAGTCTAAGGTTCGTGACTTACCGGCGCTTCCACCATGTTTGGCTTACTGTTCCTTAGTGTCTTTACTGCATGGAAAACATCAACAACATTTTGCCGTTTCACCATTTCAACAACAATGCCTATAGCACAGAACATGCCACTTCGCCCGCCACCATTTCTGAAAGCAAAGAAAGGAAAGGCATTTTAGATGGCAGCTTTTGGTGACTATAGGCCACATCATCCTATATGTTTGGGGAAAAAACAAACAAACAAACATTATCGCTTTTGTTTTGTTTTTCTTTTCCACTTGCCTCCTAATTTTGCTTCATGTATGCATGTGTATGTGTACAGGGCAGAGGGGAAGGAAGCTTGAGCCAACCTCATCCCGGTAGTTTACACATAGGAGTGTGCTATAGGCACACATTGCTACAACCTGGATACCTTGAGATTTCAATACATTTGTAAACTGTAAATCATAAAAGTTGTGCAGAATAGTGTTCAAAATAGTTTAAATCATACAACAACTATATAATAATCTATAGTTTTAAAAAAATTCAAAAATTAAAATTAGTAGTTAATTATAGAATCATAGGATAAGAAGAGTGTTTTAAAATAACAACTATGGAGGTCTACGAGGCGTGAGTCAGATACCGTATTATAAAAAATGAGAACTCTACTAAGGAAATGAGCACCAAGGGCCCCTAAACAGTGGCCAGGCCAAGTTGACATACTCACAGGCAGTGAATGATCGTTCGGCCTTCGCCTTCCTCGCATTCCTCCTGCCATTTTTCCACCTGGAGTATCAGTTTCAAGAAAGACCGTTTAGAACCAGGCACTTCTCGATGAGAAGCCCATCCTAAATACTGAAACTGCTGCACCATCAGATAACCTTCCTGTGGCTGTAGAGGGAAAAAAATTTACATAAATAAGTCGGGACTACAATTTTTACCAAAAAAAAAAAAATTGTGCACCTCAATTTAGACCACAATATAAGGGACATTTACACTGGATTAAGTCTAGTTGAGGTAAGTGTTAAATATATACATGCCAGTACAGAAATATGCTAAGTTTCAGAAGCAAGAAACACGAGCTACCCTTTGTATCTGCCACTCTCTCACATCTCATATTCAATAATCGATTCGCATGAATGTACTTCCTAAATAACTTTCAAATCCATCTCTATTCATCTCCAATGCCATCATTGGACTCTAAGTTGGAATCATCTTTCACATGTGTTAGGATATTACCTACTATTTGATCTCCTTGAATAAGCTTTCATGTCCTTCTAATCCATTCTTACTGCAGACATCATGATTATTTTGAAGTGTAAATATGATCTTGTCATTTGCCTGCTTTTACGGCTTCTAAACTATCTTAGCGTGAAATCAAAATCCCTACCATGATTTAAAAATTCTTATGTGATCTGGCTCCACCTCTTTCCTGAACTTTCCCTTCACTATAACATGTTATTCACATTCTAGACACATTGGCCTTTAAAAAAAATTGCATTGTTTAAATGGTAAAATATATATATACATAATACAACATTGGCTATCTTAACCATTTTTAAGTGTACAATTCAGTAACATTAATTACATTCACCATGTTGTGTGTCTTAGTCATCCAGTGCTGCTACAACAGAAATACCACAAGTGGATGGTTTCAATGAAGAGAATTTTATTTCCTCACAGTCAAAGTAGGCTAAAAGTCCAAATTCAGGGCATAAGCTCCAGGGGAAGGCTTTTTCTGTCAGCCTTCTTCTCTTCAGTGTTCCCCCAGACTAGGAGCTTCTCTGCGCAGGGACCCCAACACTGCTTTCTTGATGGTATGAGGTCCTCCTGTCTCTCTGCTCACTTCTGTCTTTTATATCTCAAGACATTGCCTCAGGATACAATCCAATCTTGTAGACTGAGTCCTGCCTTACTAACACAACTGCCATGCATCCTCCCTCATTAACATCATGGAGGTATGATTTACAACATATAGGAAAATCACACAGTACCAGGAATCATGGCCTAGCCAAATTGATACACACATTTTTGGGGGGTCATAATTCAAACCATGACACTGTAACCATCACTACTATCTAGTTCCAAAAGGTTTTCATCACCCTAAACAGAAACTCGGGACCCCATAAGCAATAACTCCCCAGTCCTCCTGCCTCCAGTCCCTATAACTACTAATAAACTTTTGTCTCAATGCGCTTGGCTCTTCTAGATATTTCATATAGGTGAGATCACACAGTATTTGTCCTTTTGTGGCTAATTTCACTTAGCATAACGTTTGCAAGTTTCATCCATGTTGTAGCATGTATCAAAACTACACTACTCTTTCTGGCTAAATAACATTCAATTGTATGTATACATTACATTTTGTTTAGCCATTCATCTGTTCACAGACATGAGTTGCTTCCACCTTTTGGCTATTAAAAATAATGCTGTAAGGAACATTGTTGTACAAGTATCTGAGTCTCTGTTTTCAAGTCTTTTGGGTATATACATAGGAGTGGAATTCTGGGTCATATGATAATTCTGTGTTTAACTTCTTGAGGAACCACGTAATGCTTTCCACAGTGGCTGCACCATTTTACATTTCCACCAGCAATGGATGAGGGTTCCAATTTCTCCTCATCCTCACCAACACTTATTATTTCCTATTTTTCTGATAATAGCCCTCCTAGTGGGTGTGAAATGGTATTTCATTGAGGTTTTGATTTGCATTTCATTAATGACTAATGTTGTTTAGCATCATTCATATGCTTATTGATCATTTGTATGTCTTCTTTGGAGAAATGTCTATTCAACTACTTTGCTCATTTTTAATTGGGTTATCTTTATGTTGTTGAGTTGTGGGTGTTCTTTATATATTCTGAATATTAAACCCTTATTGGATATATGGTTCCCCAAAATTTTCTCCCAATCTGTAGGCTGTCTCTTCATTTGCTTTATAAAATCTTTGATATGCAGTTTTTAATTTCTTTTAATTTTGAGGAAGACCAACTGATATATTTTTTCTTTTTTTGCTTATACTTTTAATGTCATATCTAAAATTCACTGTCAAAAAGAAGGTTCTGAGTGACACCCTTATGTTTTCTTCTAAGAGTTTTAGGTTTTAGTTCTTATATTTAGATCACTGCCCCATTTTGAGTTGATTTTCATATGTAGTGTGAGGTTATGGGTCCGTCTTGGCATGGACCCATCCTGACATGTTAAGTCTTTCAATTCATGAACATGGGGTGTCTTTCCAATTATTTAGGTCTCCTTTAATTTCTTTCAGCAATGTTTTATAGTTTTCAGTGTACAACTCTTTCATCTCCCTGGTTAAATTTAGTCTTAGGTATTTTATTCTTTTAGATGCTATTGTAAATGGAATTATTTTGTTAATTTCCTTTTCAGATTGTTCATTGCTGGCATATAAAAACAACTGTTTATGTGTGTGTGTGTTGATCTTGTACCCTGCAACTCTGCTGAATTCATTTATTAGTTCTACTAGCTTTCTGGTGAATTCATTGGGATTTTCTACATACAGGATCATGCCATTTGTAAATAGAAACTAGTTTTAGTTCTACCTTTATGATTTGGATTTTTTAAAATTTCTTTTTCTTTTCTAAGTGCTCTGGCTAAAACTTCCAGGACAATGCTGAATAGCAGTGTGAAAGCAGGCATCATTGTCTTGTTCCTGATCTTAGAGGGAAAGCTCTCAGTCTTTCCCCATTGAGTATGATGTTTGCTTTAAGTTTTTCATAACGTCCTTATCATGTTGAGGAATTTTCCTTCTATTCTTAGTTTGCTCAATGTTTTTACTATGAAAGGGTGCTGGATTTTGTCAAACGCCGTTACTCCATCAACTGAGATGATCATATGGTTCTTTTCCTTAGTTTTATTAATATGATATATTACATTCATTAATTTTCTAATGTTGAACCACCCTTGCATTCCTGGGATAAATTCCACTTAGTCATGGTGCTGTATAATCCTTGTAATGTGCTCTTAGATTTAGTTTGCTAGTATTTTATTAAGGATTTTTGCATTATATTCATAAGGAATGTTGGTCTACAGCTTTCTTTTCTTATGGTGTCTTTATCTGGATTTGGTATTAGAGCAGTGTTGGCCTCATACAATGAGTTAGAAAGTGTTCCCTCATCTTCTATTTTTTGAAAGACTTTGAAAAGAATTGGTATTAATTTGTTAAATATTTAGTAGCATACCCCAATGAAGCCACCTGGTCCTAGACTTCTCTTTGTAGAGAGATTTTTGATTATTGATTCAATTGCTTTGCTTGTTATAGGTCTGTTGAGATTTTCCATTTTTTCTTTAGTTAATTTAGATATTTTGTTTCTTGTAATTTGTCCATTTCATCTAGGTTATCTAGTTTGTTGTCTTACAACTGTTCATAGTATTCTCGTATAATCCTCTTTTTGTTTCTGTAGGGTTGGTAGTAATGTCCCCATTTTCATTTCTGATTTTAGTTATTTGTATCTCCTCTCTTTTTGACTTGCCATTCTAGCAAAAGGTTTCTTTATTTTTTGATTTTTTCAAAAAACCAACCTCTAGCTTTACTGATTCTCTCTCTTATTCTCTATTACATTTATCTCTGCTCTAATCTTTATTGTTTCTTTCATTTTGGTAGTTTTGGGCTCCATTTGCTCTTCTTTCTCTAACTTCTCAAAGTGTAAAGTTAGGTTATGGACTGAGATCTTTCTTCTTTTTTAATGTAGGAGTTTTCAACTATAAATTTCCCACTGAACATTGCCTTCACTGCTTTCCATAAGTATGATGCACTTTCATTAGCTTAAGTATTTTCTAATTTCCTTAGTGATTTCTTCTTTAATCTCTTGGTTATTTAATAGTGTGTTGTTTAATCTCATATATTTGTGAAATTTCCAGTTTTCTTTCTATTATTGATTTCTAGTTTCATTCCATTGTGGTTAGAGAAGATGCTTTGTGCAATTTCAGTCTTTGTAAATTTACTGAGACTCGTTTTGTGACCTAATATATGGTCTATTCTGGAGAATGATTCATGTGTAGTGGAGAATAATGTATATTCTATTGTTGTGGGATGGAATGTTCTATATATGTCTGTTAGGTGTAGCTGGTTTATAGTGTTGTTCAAGATCTCTATTCCCTTACTGTTGTTTTGTCTAAATGTTCTAACACACTGGCCTTTTTTTAATCTATGGATCATGTTATGTTCATTTCCACCTCAGGGACTTTGTCCGTGTTGTTCCCTTTTCCTCGAACACTTTCTTCTTCCTTGTTCTTCTCATTCTCAATTAGGGTGACCAACTTATCTCAGTTTTCCCAGAATTTTTCGGTTTTAGCACTGACATATGTGTATACCAGGAAACCTCTCTGTCCTGAGCAAACCAGAATAGTTAGCTACTATACACTCAGATAACTCTTATCAATTCTTCAGATTTTAGCGTAAACATCGCTGGCTCAAAGAAGTCTTTTTCGATCACCTGGCTATGTCTGAAAACCCAGTTAAAAATCTGTATTCTGTATTTTTCTTGGTAAAATTTATCATATTTGTAAATAAATGATCATACAATCAGCTGTTTAATGTTTGTCTTCTCTGAGAAAATAAAACTACCTTAAGGAAAAAGAAGATTCTCTTTTTTCTTACTCTTTATCACTAGAACCTAGCACAATATTTTCCAAAGAGTAGTATTGTTGAAATAATGACTCAAACGAAAATGTAAGGGAGAGTACTGTATATGAGTAAGTCATATAAGAGATCATAACTGATGTTTCGTATGACAAGGCCTCATGCATCTTTTGGCAAGACTCAGGAGCTACCGAGTACAATACTCAGATTGTCATTGGTGTGTACTACATATATGATGAATGAATTATATTAAATCAGTGAGACTGGGAACTTAAAAAAAAAGTAATGCACTAACAGGGGCTAGTACACCAAATATAAAGAAAGTGAAATAAATAAATAAATAAATAAATAAATAGAATGTCAACAAAATAAACGTAATACAGATTTCAGTTCCTAGATTTTTTTTTTTTCTTCATATAAACAGCTTAATAAACAGACAGGTCTTACTTTCTTAGTTTAGCAGCTATTGTTTCTCATCTAAAATATTACTAGAACCATAATGTAACAGATGTGCAAACATAATGAGCTTCCATTTAAATTGACATCTAAGATATGCATGAATATTATGACATGATTGAAGCTATTCCTTTTTTCTCTGCTGAAATGAGCAATAGAATTGGATATGATTTTATCCTCTGCTTATAGTTATATACTTATAGACTTATAAACCAGACACATATAGAGTCATCTTGGTGAAAAACACTGAAACACGACAATCCTAATCATGTACCTAAAGAATACGCAAACATAGAGCTGGTGCTGTAAAAAATACAGTAATCTTTCTTTTTAAAAAGAGCACAATTTCATGGAAGTTACTAATGTTTTCTTTTCAAATTCTCCTTGCTATTTGATTACATAATCTAAACAGTTATTAGTACATTTTTTTTTTTAGAGAGAGACTTCAAACTTAATTTGCCATTTAATAAAAAGCACATGAAAAATCAGGGAAAGAACTCCTGAAAGATATAGTTGCTACTTTGCTCCAGGAAAAAGGCACAATAGTAGCAGCACTGCTTCCACCTTCAGAGCTAGGCAGAGCCAGATGTTGGGACATTTGTTGTTGTTGTTAGGTGCCGTAGAGTTGGTTCTGACTCATACTGACCCCACGTACAACTGAACAAAACACTGCCCAGTCTTGTGTCATCCTCACAATTGTTGTTATACTTGGGCCCATTGTTCCAGCCACTGTGTCAATCCATCTTATTGAGGGTCTTCCTCTTTTTCACTGACTGTCTACTGATCCCTCCTGATAACATGTCCAAAGTATTTGAGATGAATTCTTGCCATCCTTGCTTCTAAGGAGCATTCAGCTGTACTTCTTCCAAAATAGATTTGTTCATTCTTTTGGCAGTCCGTGGTATATTCAATATTCTTAGGACATTTAGAAGTATGAAATTGTAGGTAGGAGAATTGATGACAGCTGTGATTTACCTTTACCTGCATGCCTGGGTCATTTTCTTATATGGAATAATGACATGGAGCCCTTCTACAAAGGTCCTTCTGTTCCAACACATCCCTTCCTCCTGATGTACAGTTTCTCCATTGTTGATGTTATTATTATATTATTTTTCAATCATAAGCCTTTCTGGACTGGATGTCAATACTCATAAAACATTCAGTCATTCTTGAGATGTCTACATATGCTCAGGGGTCAGGCATAGACAAACTAAATTGAGTCAGTGAATCTGAATCTAGATTTCCAGAAGGAATAAGTTAGTCTAGTAACTCACGAGAGAATGTAGCTTCCAGCATACCTGCATTCCTGCTTTTAGAATGCATATTTTATTCTAGTAGCAAGGTGTAAGAGGTTACTTGCTTTGGAATTGACTACGTGGTGCTTATTATTACTGTTCTCTCTGTTATCTGAATGTAATTATACCCCATTGTGGTTATGATCTTAACTCCTGTATCAGCTCAGTTAGAATGATTAAACAATGACTTACTCTTGTTAGATTGCATATCCTAAAAATCCGGTTGATCACATCACAATCCATGGAACAAGACATACATTCCACTTGGATAGGGCCATATCGCAGCGTACCTTCTTCAGGCCAATACTGAGGGCAGCCCTAGATGATGAATGTTTTGAAAGAAAAAGAAAACTGGCATTATTTTTTCTAATTAGGGTAGCAAAAAGCAGAGTTTAGCATTTTACTACTACTTTATTTTACTACTAGTACTTTATTATGTGTACAAGTACACAAAAGCAGCTCAAAAGCATTTTAACCTGGGACAAGTCGACTTCATTTAACATCACAATGGAGGTACAGCCATAATCATACACTAATCTCCAGAAGTCTTTCACAGTATTTGGCAGAGGGTATTGTGTGACGATGAAAGCAGCTGGTTGCCTGTAGCTCTGTGAAATAACAAGGTAAATGGAGAAACATAAGAACTTAAAATGCGTGACCAGTTGTACAAGCAGATTCAATATACTAATAAGACCTAATAGCTTCATATAGAGATTGAATTAGCTTGCTGTTTAAGCCATGGGATAACAGATATGGACCACTGGAATATACCAGAACTAGTAACTAGTCAATTTGATGGTAAGACTTTGATCTGCCTTGGCAACAAGTCTAAAGGTAAGAATTGAATTTTTACTTTTACTTTGTTGAGAGAAATAAATACAAGACCAAAAAAAAAAAAAAAAAGAAGAAGAAGAAGAAGAAACTAAAGAACTTCTTGAGGTTAAGGACCTCCAGGAGATACCTCTTGGGCTGTTTCAGTTTTCCAAAGTAATCACTGTCAGTGAGGCTGAAGGCAAAGTAAACTCATTTCCTAGTGTGTGTGTATCTATCTATCTACTGACTGTTATATATACTGTCAATTCTTGTTATTCACAGTAGTTATGCTCTAAAGTTGTTGTAAACATTGAATTTCCAAATATTGAACCATTTATTTTAGGTGACATACGGTGTTAGGTTCCTGCGAGCTTCTGGTTATAACAGCTTCATTACTGATCAACACATAACCTTGTTTTGTGTGTTCCTGTTTAAAGACACTTTACTTAATATATACTGCTGATTCATTAACATCGAACTCATAGCTATCTGCCTATCTGCACTGCAATTCATGCCCAAAGTTTATCTAACATAAGTATTTTTTTCCCAGAACACACTGCAGACTTCTTGT
Organism: Trichechus manatus latirostris; assembly: GCF_000243295.1. Lineage (NCBI taxonomy): Eukaryota > Metazoa > Chordata > Mammalia > Sirenia > Trichechidae > Trichechus > Trichechus manatus. The sequence goes on from NW_004444184.1 coordinate 1,940,841, forward strand.
GCTTAGGAACGCTAGATAGCACCTCAGCACTATACTTGGGGGCCATTTTAAACAGCGAAATCACCAACTGAAAGCACAAAAACAAAAAAAAAGTAGAACTAAACAGACTGCAAAAAGGACATTTGTTTACAGTATGAGAGCTAAAACAAGAAAGTAGATCATAGCCTTGTTCAACCTCAACCCATCTGGCCGGGGCAATCTGTTATTCTACATATTGAGGATGTATGCTTAAATAGAGATGTATATTTCTATGCAGAAATATAAACTAATGATTTGTAAAAAAATAAAAATAGAAAATAACTAGACAGTTGCCTAGGATAGATTTCCTTAATGACGATAAAAAAATTTCAGTGTTCTCTTAAATCATTGGTATCATACTACTCTTTAAGTCCTTCAAGTGTCTTAACATCAGTGTAGAAGCTGTCCTTGGATTTCATTGATCCATTTGGGACATGCTAACCATAGAATTCCATTCCATGAAAGATTCTGAGATAAATCTAAGTGGATGGTAACTCACCTGACTACTTCTAACTGACCAAGACCTTACTAAGTTACACCTGCAGCTGAGATAAATACCTCCTTAGAATGGTATGAAGGGCATGAGAAAGGATCAGACAAAAGAAGTGAGCTTTCTCCCTATTAAATGTCTGATCTATTAAATGGGCAAGTAAGGCAAAGCAGACTGATAACTACTCATTTTTTGAGTCACAGAGAAGCAAGATGGATGAGGAGGTGATGATATGGGAGAAGACTGAAGAGTTCCTATTTGTTTTCCTCACTAAATGCAAGAGCACATCTAAGGATCTGAAATCACAGAATCCTTGGCCCTACCTCCTAATTCTTCATAGGCAGAGCAAAAGGGTGTGTAACACTAACAATGGGGTTGAGGTAAGGAGAGGGAGAAGAGTTGAGCCCTACTCTTGAGACCCAAACCAAACTTTACTTTCAGAAGGCCCAACTACATTACTAAAACCATAGAAAAGTTCCAACTATAAAATATATCTTTGTTGAGTCACAGAGAGTAGGAGCAAGTAGAATACAAGGTTCAATCTTTATATTGAAGAGATAATCTGGAAATTGAGAAAATGTGACAGAGATGCCAAAGACAAAACATTCAAAGGCATCAATACCTTTCTTCATATTATTATTTTGTCCTTTCACACATCGCTTTTTCTTTCCAAATCTAGACTCAGAGACTAGTAAGTGTGGTGTGTTTGCTCTGTATCTAGTATATTTGCCTTTGCAGACAACTAAACTGGGAAGAAAAAGTATAATTAGAATCCAGTATGATTTAAGAGGATGTAATTAATGTATAGGAAAGATTCTGGTCACAGCAAGGATGGATGGGAAGTTTTCAACTGACTTTGACACTTTTATATAGCATTAAAAAAGAGCAAAGTAATTGGCTAAAAGACTAGTCGTAAAAGCGAAATGTGGGTTTTCCTAAGTCTCTACTACCAGACTACTAGTTTATAAAAGTTAATTTTAGAAGAAATAATAGAAACAACTTTGAAAGCCTCATTATTAATCAAAAAGGAATGACTCCTGACTTCAAATTTCTCCTTGTTATGATTCCACAGGTGAAAGGGCAAAAAATAAAGAGGTTTGCATAATGAAAGCAATAAACTATTAAATAGTATTCTGAGATGCTAAACCTTGATAGCCTTCTTGATTCTTCCCAAAGCAGTGAAACCAAGGTGGCCAAAGATATAATTTAAAACTCTTTTTTCATGTTGTTCTAACTATAGGCTGTTAACACTCTTAACTACTGTGCCACCAGGGCTCTGATCTATAAATAGTCTCTATTAATTAATGGTCAATAAAAAGCAATTAGAAATAAATTACTGGAACATTAAATGTCAGAGATAAAAATTTCCCAAATTAACACAACTTCTGTAGAATATGACATTCAGGGATTTTTAAAATTCATTCCTAAGTGTATTCAAAATAGATAAACATGATTTTATTTTTTGAAAATAATTAAGATGAAAAATGTCACCTGCAGGTATTTCCTGCAGAGAATATAAAAATTCATAATTGAGCTCCACAACTACAATGAAACTATAAAATTACAGTTCCTAAGAATCACTGTAGGGGAAATCCAAAATCATCCTCCAAAAAAAAAAAAAGGGTATTTCAATGGAAGTTTCCATTTTTTTCTTTTTAGGCCATTTTTAATTTCCCAGTAAATAAAACTAGTCAGTATTCCTGTTGCATTATGTAGCTTTTTATGGATTCATGGCACTTTATATTAACAAAGAGGGCAGTCTCTTACGTCCATAAGAGCAGCATTGATGTAGTTACTGCTCTCCCCATCAATTGTAATTAAAAAAGGCAGACATCTGTCAGGTGGCAGCATGTCCATGAAACGATTCTTGTCATGGTTCCTTGGCAGGCATGCTATACTGCAGTCTTCAGCTTGTAGTCGAGGGGTGACTGAATTTAAGGTCTAAAAAGAAAAGGGAACCCAGGTTAAAAGACAGTGACCCATTTAAGAGCACAGTACAGATCCAGCAAGTATTTAGGAGGCCAAGTAGAAAGTGAAGGATTTGTGCAAAGCAATGGCATTTGCCACTATGACAGACTGTTGGACTTTGTAGTTAAAGCTAACTAGGCCTGAGAAGTGACAATGGAACAAAATACACATTGTTCAAAGTGTCCCTTCTTAAAAGAAAAAGTGAGGCGTGACAACATAGCTACTTGCAAAATGTACTGCATAACTAAAGAAAAGACAATCTGGATGGCCCATGATCATGATCCTTCCTCAAAGTTCGAAATTATATCACTGGTAATAACCTTTTGGCATGTCATATTTGGAGATGTGCTGTGGCATGATGGAAAGGGTGCTGGGCCAAGAATTAGGGTTTTAGAGCTACTCTCGACTTCATATCCATACACTGTCAGGGATGTTTTAACATTTGAGGCTATTTAAAGACAACACTTGGTACAAATGTCAGCTATCACATTGTGAGTAACACAGAAGGTCAAAATCTATAAGACTGCTTGAAAAAAAAATCGCAAATACACACAAATCACCACCAAAATTGACTCTTATGATATATTTTTTCCCATACTCTTCCCTGAGCCTGACCTTATTTGCCCTTGAAGATATTACAGATATGAGCTCATTAACACAAAAGTGACTCTATAATATGTATAATGAAAGAGACAGGTATTATACTTAACATAGGGTCAAAGTTTATGAATTTGAATTGAAAGAGCTTCCTTTAAAGAATGAATAGTGCCTAGAACAAATTGTAATAAGTTGCTCATAAATGAGGCCCTAGAAATAGCAAATACCTGAAATTCATCTTTGAGATGTGAAGAGTTGGTCTGGGAGTCTATTCTAATCATATCAAAATATGCAGCTTTAAATTCACAGACAGGTATGGCAGTTTCTCCACATAAGCAGGCTTCTAAAATGGCATCATGAATAAAAATGTACTGTTCCTATCAAAAGAAGGAAAATTTTCATATGATTTGAATAAAACATTTCTGTCATCAAAGGTAGAGATTAGAGAATTTTTTTTAATATACAAATAGTAATGAAAAAACATCAATATTTTACAATATGAGTTGATGAACTAAGAAAAATCTATTCTTTTGTTTGATATATATTGGAAGGCAAAAGAAAAAAAAATCCACTAGAGGTAAATCAACATACCTCTGTCTGGACCATATTGATACGACGAGATCGTAAGGCTTTGACACAGTTGTAGATGTCAACAACACCCTCCCTTTCGGCCATATCCAGCATAATGTCAATCACAATATAACAGCCAGTCCGTCCAGCACCAGCACTAAAAAAAATTCAAAACCACACTTAAAGAATTCTAAGAAGCATAACTGCCTATGAAACTTTAATACATAAAAAATAACTTTATTAAAACTTTAATAAAGATCCCCTCCACTTTCAGATAGGTGAAGTCAAAATGATTCAACTAAGTGTAAGAAATACAATTTGTGCACACTGTATAAACACTTAATGTGCAAACAACTTTGTGAAAAGCATCTGCTTTGGTATTAACTGAGGATTGCAACAAGAGTTCCAAATTAGAGGATACAACTGAAAATCAAATTGTTTAAAAAAAATGTATATATATCATTCAAGAAAGTTCCATACCTTTCTTACACAGTTCTTGTTTTAAGTACATGTAATGCACATAATTTCAAACTCATAGAATTAATTAAGTGGTGGATTTATGTTTTAAAATTTAACCCCAATATGAAAGACTTTTATATGCATGTAGTTGTGGATTTTCTGGCAAAATGCGAGAATACTGGTGTACTGTCTTAGTCAGACAAACTATTTTAAGTCCCAAGGGAAAAGACCATAGACACCAAAACTTTTAAGTGGGATATCTGAAGAGTCATAATTCAGGGTTGGTTCTAATGGTGAGGGTGGGAAGGAAAAGGAATCAAAGGGGAGAAGACGTATAGTAGAAAGCATATTTGAACACTGATCTGAAGGAAAAATAAAAAGAATTGTTAGGTGCAGAGTATGATTCCCAGCAGGTGACAAAGTTAGCTTCTATCATACTATAGCCAATTTAGAAGTTGAATCATAATATACTATTGATTATTTTATCCCTTGGAAATGCTTCTCCAATTACATTTATACAATCACCACTGGACCAATAAGCAACATCATGATAAATGGGGAAAAGATTGAAGTTGTCAAGGATTTCATTTTACTTGGATCCACAATCAACACCCATGGAAGCAGCAGTCAAGAAATCAAACGGCACATTGCATTGGGCAAATCTCCTGCAAAAGACGTCTTTAAACTGTTAACAAGCAAAGACTAAGGACTTTAAGGACTAAGGTGCACCTGACCCAAGCCATGGTGCTTTCAATCACCTCATATGCATGCAAAAGCTGAACAATAAGTAAGGAATACCAAAGAAGAATTGATGCCTTTGAATTATGGCATTGATGAAGAATATTGAATATACCATGGACTGCCAAAAAGAACAAACAAATCAGTCTTGGAAGTACAGCCAGAATGCTTCTTAGAAGCAAGGACAGAGAGACTACGTCTGACCTACTTTGGACGTGTTATCAGGAGGGACCAGTCCTTGGAGAAGGACATCATGCTTAGTAAATAGGGGTCAACGGAAAAGATGAAGACCCTCAATGAGACGGATTGACACAGTGGCTGCAACAATGGGCTCAAGCATAACAATGATCATAAAGATGGTGCAGGACTGGGCAGTGTTTCATTCTGTTGTACACAGAGTTGCTGTGAGTTGGAAGCGACTTGAAGGCACCTAACAATAACAGCCGGATATATACGTCAATGAAGGAAGCAGGATATAATTTTGGTTTTTTGAGGGGATGGAAATTCACTCTGTAGTCAGCTTCATCTTTTCCATAATTCCAGAGATACCTGAGTCTAAGTGGAAAATAATACTTCTGTTTCAAGAGAGTGTCTGAGAATCTCAGAACATTTCTGAAGCAAGCAATTCATAAGAAAGTAAGCCTCTGTGGTAAGTCAAGAAATCTCTGAATTGAAAACCTATTTATCTCATTTTCTAATGCTTAGATGGGCTATTAACATTATTTCTTTGTTGCAGAGATTTGGTCACTTCTCTTAAACTCATTGTTCATTTAGAAATTTAAGCAAAAGATCTTGCGGCTATCTCTAGTTCTTTTTTCCCCCTACCATCTTCTCAATCACTGTTCCCAGGGTTTGAGACAGGAAAGTAATTGAAGAGTACATCAGATTTCTTGAGGGGGATTGAATTGAATTTTTTTTTTCCAGGGTACACAGTATCCTGATCCTTAAGCGATGTCTTACCTTTATTTCATTTTCTGTTTCTTTTTCTTCCACTTTTGTACCTGGTCATTTAAATTCTGAATAGGTTGGATTTTCAGGAAAAAAAGAAGCTTAACTATAACCTATTATGTAGCTTGAGGGAGTAGTACATGAGAATGGTGTGTAGCATTTAGAAAAAGCTTTTCAGATTCAGTACTTGTTTTTCTGGTCACATCTCAAAAATGAGGCCATGTAATTTGCTTCAAGTGTCTCTGAATGATTGTTTTAAGGGAAGTTTCTAATCAAAAGAAGTCTGGATATAATCTTCACATTTCACTATCATATACTTGCTGGATTTCACTGATGTAGTTTTTAAGGTCCTTTGATGGATAGATTTTTAAAAAATTCTTAAATAGCTGTTTTGCAGTACAAATTCTTGCAATTTAGGCCATTTAATAACTCTGTATGTCTCAAATTTAGTTTTAAAAGCTGGGATTCTATTGGGAATTTACTAAAATTGGCAAGAAATCTTGATTTCAACCTGCCATCCCATACAATATGGAATTTTCAAAAGTGATAAAAAACAACACAGATATTGCCACTAAAAGACAGATTTTCCACATTCACAACTGTGGACAACACTGCACACATTAAGATGAATGCATTTATTTCTTAAGTTTCTATTTTATATCCTACTTACAGCTAACTTTTATTGCTGTTTTATCTCATCTATAATGCATGCAAGCTGGAACTTTGTAGACACACAGTAGTTTTTACATTTAAAAGCCTTATCTTGATATTCTCTAAGAAAAGCTGACTGCAAACAGTTGACACCATTGGGATTACCACTCACCTGCAATGCACAACGATGGGGCCAGCACTGGGCGGGTTGGACAGTTTGACTCGCCGGATAAAGGAAAGAAGCCCTGTAGCATGGTATGGAACTCCATGGTCAGGCCATCCAGTGAAATGGAACTGTTTAACCTCACGGATTTCATTATATCCCCTCTGTGCAAAGACGGAAAGAAGTGTTTTCCAAAGGACCAAAATAAAGTCATTAAACACACACAATCATGGGCACTAGATTTGATTGGCAATGATAAAAAAGAAAAATGTATCAAAGATCATGATTTTTTTTTTCCTCGAAAAAGGCTGCTGGCCTGACATGGCATAGGAGCTTACCTTTATTGTCATACAATTGCCAAGGAAGAAAATTAGAAGTCTTGCTCAGTTCTTAAAGTCTGGGTAAATTTTATTTACCTTGACAGTTTGTTCCTTACCGGGAATGACAACACATGAAATTATTAGGGAAAAAGGAAAAAAATGGGGAAGCTAAAATGCTGCCCTATTGACCCAACGCACTGAGTTCTCAAGTGATGTATAAAAGCAACTCTCTAGTTTCTCACCTCACAAAGAGGTTTTAATGCCTTGTTTATCCATGGTGAAAATGGTTTTGAAGCATAGCATGTAGGGATTTTCCAGGACAGTGCTACCCTAGATTGGTTTGTGAAAATATACAGACAGCTAAACTGTTCTTTGGGCAAACTATTTTTCTTAGCTCTGTGAGATAATTCAGCATACAGCGTATCATTCATAATAACAAAAACATAAAATGAAAGAAGTGAAGCATTCATTGTTGTGCCCCTCTCCTACTGGGATAATATAGGAGAACCCTTTAAATGTACTTTTCAAAGCTGTTTCCTTCCTGTTTTGTTAAAAGAAGCCTGTAGATTGTGGTAGGATAGTTTGGAGAGCAGAAATGAAGAGTCACAGAATTTATTTTTTAAAATACACATATGTAGAAAAATAAAAACACAATCTGTATAATTCCAGCTCTACTGTGAGCTATTTGTGAAATTTCCTCTATCTCCTTTGCTCAATTAGAAAAGGTAGGAAAATTACATGAAATAAATAAAATTTAGAGAGACAGTTTATCTTCACATTCTTTATTATACATATCAATATCCCCAAAACCTTGGAAGTCAGAGATTATGTCTTATAATTATTCTTAGTTCCAGTTCTCAGCACCATACCCTACGCAAAGCAGGGTTCAACAAATAATCACAACAGTCACAATACTAAGCACCATCATTAAGTCAACAAATGGAAAAATCACCTTCTTTGCTACTCTTTAAGTCATTCTAGTGAGGAAGGTCAGAAATTGTTCTAAGACCTGATTTTTGACAATTACTTTAGATTTCCTATGTTAATCTTTTTACCAGACTTGTTGTATGGGGCTTGTTCCCACTTCAGTAAATTTTATTATCTGTCAGTGCATGTTCCAAAAAAGAAACAAAAATTTAAAACCACTTTGTTCCAGTTCCAAATAACAAAACAAATTTAAAAAGCCAATGATGTTCTAATTAAGATTGCACTGAATCTTTATAGTGATATTAATATCAAGTGCTCCCATTCTGCAGCATGTTCCAATTAGGATTGCACTCTCCTTGAGTCAAATTTGGGGAATTACTATTTGCTGGAAAATCAGTGTCTCTAGACTAATTTATTTCTTTAAGTATGCACATAATACTTTTGTAATTATCTTAGAAGTATGTAAAACTGCAGTTAAAGCCCCTTTGTGTTTTCTAATATTTTGTTTTGGTTGTATCTCATTTAGGATTGACAGAGGTTTAGTTACTTTATTGATCTTTTGGAGGAACTAGATTGTTAATTTATTATTTCTTGTTTGTGGTTTTTTTCTATTTCATTTTCTTCTTTTTTCAGATTTTTCTAATTTGTATGATTTTTCATGTGATTTTAGACTGCCTTTCTAAATAGAAATCATTTATGGGTACAAATTTTTCTTAGCGGAGAACCTGAGGTAAATTTTGGTATAAAACCGTTGATCGTCACAATATAACTTTAGTTTTGCAGCAATCATTCATCAACTATTATTTGAAAGAGGATTTTGTGATCTTTAAGAGGATAATTTGTGGGACCACTGGCCAATGATTTGTTGTTGCTTTCTATTGGATTGTGGAAACATCTCAACATTTTGTAATATATTAAAGTTTCCTTTCTGAAAAGGTTATGATTGATTTTTTTAATAAAACTTTCATGACTTTGAGAGAATTTCATATTCTTTTTTTATATAACAATGGGATCTAGTTATCTATTAATTAAGCTTGATGATTCTCTTTTTGAAATCTGCTATATTGTTGCTTATTTCACTCTACTTGATTTGTCTAAAAAATTTTTATACAGTTTGTAAGTTGTGATAATTGTAACTACATTGTTCTGTATAATGTTACTTTTCATTTAATATTTAGCCTAAATATTTTTCAATAACCATTTTTCTGTTATTTACAAATATCATTTATAAAGAATGGTATTTCTATATCATGTCTATAATAATTTAACTATTTCCCTATTGCTGGGCAATTATGGTTATCTATAAGTTTCCAAGACTAGAAGGAAATCTTTGTGTTTAAAAAAACTTCCTTAGGATAGATTCATAGAGGGTAAACTTAGTCAAAGGACATCAGTATTTTAAAGCCTCCAGTGACACACTGCTGTATTCATTTATAGGGGGTTTATAGCAATTTGGAGCCCTGGTGGCCCAGTGGTTACGAGTTCGGCTGTGAACCAAAAGGTCATCAGTTCAGCTCCACCACTATGGGGCAGTTCCACTCGGTTTCCTATGGGGTTGCTAGGTGTTGGAATCGACTCTAAAGCAATGGGTTTGGGTTTGGGTTATAACAATTTAAACGTGATCAGCAACTTTTGAAAATGTCTCACCACATCCTTATAAGCAATTAGGATTATTATTCTTTTCTTAAGGTTCTTGCTAATTTGAAAGTACAAAATGGTCTATCAGTACATGAGGTTAAACATTCTTAAAAGGCATGTCAGCAACTACATTTCTTTGGAGAGTCTATTATTTGTCTATTTGAATTGATACTATGAACTAAATATATTAATAATCTTAAGTTTCTTTTTTATGTGTGTATCTTTTAATACATTCGATACAGAAAATTTTACATTCTTGTGTGGTCAAATCTATTAAGCTTTTCCTCAGCAATTTACTTCATGGCTTCCATGTCCCACTTCAGTCTTACATGGCCTACTCTGCTTTAGTCCTTCCCGCAACACAACTTGAGTGATCCTGTTAAAAATAAATGTTAGATCATGTTACCCTTGTGCTCAAAACCTCCAGTGACTGCCCAGCTCACTTTTAATACAAACAAGTCATCATAATGGCCCACAAGGCCTCGTTTATCTGGCCCTGTGACCTCTCTGACTTCATTTTGTATTTCTTTCCCCTTCAGTCACCCCTCTCTGCATACTCTGGTCTCCTTGCTGTTTCTTATTGTGACAGGCATACTCATGCCTCGAGGCCACTAAACTGACACTTCACTCTCTTGGAAACATTCTTCCCCTGGACATAACCGATGACTCACTCCTCCCTTCCTTCAGGATTTTACTCATAAGTCACTTTCTAAATGAGAGCTTTTCTGATCATCCTTTTAAAATTGTAAACTATCCCTAATCCTACCTTAACAATATTTCCTCCTTCCATTTCTAACATTATTTTTCTCCATACCACTTATAATATATCATATATTTGCTTGCTTGCTTATCTATCTGCCTAACCACCCATCTATTTATTCTTTTTAATAATTGATTTTATTTTTTGTTGTTGTTGAGAATATACACAGCAAAAACATAAACCAATTCAAGTTTCTACATGTACAATTCAGTGATACTGATTACATTCTTCGAGTGGTGCAACCATTCTCACCTTTCTTCTCTGAGTTGTTCCTTCCTGTCTGTTTTTTATTGCCTGTCTCTGCTCAATAGATTGTAAGCTCCACAAGAACAGGGGTTTTAATATGTCCCATGGTCTATAAATGTATCTGGTAACTGGTAAGCTTTTAAATACATGTTTGTAGAATGAATGAATGAATTCTATAACAACCTTAAAATCAAGCTTGACAGATATTTTAAAAAGAGAAATCAGTTTCAATATACAGATTTTTAAAATAGTTTTAAGATACTTACCCTTTCCAGGGTGAATGTCCTAACTACATATTCAGCAAGTGGTTCCATTTCTATACAAGTTACTTTGAAGTCACCATAAACTTCAGTATCATCAGGCCAATACTTATAGCACTTTACCTAAATGACAAAAATAACAGACAAATCTAAACAAATAACACACATGAAGCAATATGACTTAATTTCAGTGATAACTATTCAGATCACAATAAAATTATAGGATTTGCATTTAAAAATATGTAAATGATATAAAAGAATATGTTACACAATAAATAAAAATACTTTATCAGTCTCATAAAAATAAGCCTCATGGTGCAATTAGATTTCAGTATAAAATCAAAGTTTATTACTCAATGAGAAATCAAATAATTTAAGACACTGAAGGTCCACTTAGGAGCAGTGATCTGAAATAGTATGTCTTGTCTATAAGCTTTTTTTTTTTAATTGAAGGGTATTCTATTTTCTATTTTAAGTGTATTATGTTTTGCTACTCAACTTACTCTCATATTTTAGAACAACAACAACAAAAAAACTTCCTATCCTCTTACCCGGCCAACTTCAACTAAATTTGTAACCATCACAATGCAGGCAGACTGTTCTTGCCAAATCATTCTCCAGAAATCATATACTGTTTCATGAACCGGACCTGTGAAGAAATTAATTTGAATATTATGTTATTAGAGCAATTTGGTAGTTTGTAAGAAGCTTGGATAAGATAAAAAGCTAAATAAACTAACAGGAGAATTAAAAGTCTAACACAAAATGTCACTGCAAGTTCTTAAAATTAATTTCATATGTAAATTCACACAATAGATAAAAATCATGGGCATATGCAAGGTTCCCCCCCCCCTAATTTTCCTTCTCTACTTCTCCATTTAGAAGATATCACTAGTTAGTAGGGTATTTATATCTGTCAAATATATGTGAAAAAAGGAACTCTTTATACCATTATCAACCAAAGAGCACATATTCCCAATTAAATAAAGGCACATCATTTATGAACAGTGCACGCTTAGGGGTTAATGAAGAAGGATTATTACAGATAAGTACTCATCCTAATCTTATCACTTCCAAACTGCAAAAGCATGTACTGGCCTACAGTCTATTCAGTACCTTAAAACTAGAATGTCATTCACCACAGTTGACCTTTATAAATTTAAAGAATATACAATTTAACTCAAATACTTAAAAGGTATGTGAAAAACACTTAGAAAATGACCTCTGTTAAAAGAGAAAACATAGTTTATATTTCACTTTCCTTTTCTATTAATGATGTGCAGGTTTTTCTTCAGATGGCCAGTGATCAATTTAGGAAACTTTTATTTCCCAGTGTGCCACTCTAATAAGATTTCCCTACTTTCTTCTCATTTTCCATGAAGAATGAACTTGACTAAGTTCCCTCCAGCCCTTTGTTTTGTCTCAGCCTTAGCTTGTCAAAAAATTGCTGTAAGTCAGTGCAACATCTCATTTTAACAATATTGGTCTTGGGTACTATTACATTCCAGCCTGTCAAACTATACTGCAAAGAGATGGGCACTTCACACAACGGAGTTCTCTTTTCCCTTTCATCCAAAAGAAACCTGCTGCCATCAAGTCTATTCTGACTCATAGCGACCCTATAGGACAGAGTAGAACTGCCCCTAGAGTTTCCAAGGAGCGCCTGGTGGAGTCAAACTGCCGACCTTTTGGTTAGCAGCTGTAGGTCTTAACCACTACTCCACCAGGCTGACTAATGCTCTGAGACATCAGGATACCAGGGAACAAATCACACCACTACCAACAGCTTCTCTTTCACTTTTAATTAAAAAAAGGTCTTTAATTTATGTTTTCCACAGATCGAAAGAATTGTATTATACAAATGAATAAAGAGCAGCGTTACACAGAAGAGCTGATTTTTTTTCCAGCTAATTCAGATAAAAATGCAAAAAAACAAACAAAAAGCCCAAACACTTAAAATGACCCTTTGAATGGGCAAGTTTGTTTGTTTCATAACATTTTAAAAATGCAGTTTTTACCTTGGGTTGCAATATAGTGGCTTGGTCTCTGATAGCCCTAAAAGAGGGAACAAATTGGTTATCATTTTACATTACTATACGAAAGAAATGAATGAAGGCATAAAAAGATGAAGACAACCACCTGTTAAGATTAAGTTATAGCAAAAAGTTCAGAAATGAGTAGTGAACACATACAGTTCACTTCTCAAACCTAGGTTATCTGAAAGGTAAACACAAAACAAAAATTAAATACTTAAAAGGCTCTGATTAGAATGCATACTGCATAATTGAGCATTGTTTCATATGTAATAACCTTATAGATTTTGTTTGGTTTCACTAAAATGTTTATGCCTTCATGTTAATCTTTAGTCATTCATTCCTGGCAAAATTGTGTTCAAAATTATTCTCTTTTTATCATCCAAGAGTACAACACACTGCATTACAAATGGACAACGACATATTAGAACCATAAAATAATAACAGAACATTCCAATGTTAGAGCTGGACAACGCATGTGTGCATCAAATCAAAGTCCTGTTGAGATTTTTTTAGAGAATATTCCTGCTCTATAATATGTTCAGGAATCTGCCAAAACTATTTTTTTGTGAGCCGATAATATTAATTTACACATACATAATTATAGATACACACATATATAGGGAAAGAAGAGTTTTAAAAAAATTCCTCTTATCTTGAACAAAAATGTTTAGTACTTTTTTAAAGTGTGCCAAGAGCTCTGAATGGTTAAACATTTAATATTTTTTCAGTAAAGAAATTGCTCTCATAAGGAATAATTTTTTAATTACACTTAATTGTTGGAATTCTAACAGATCATGAGTTGCAAAAATGTTAATGATATGTTAGGATTAAGTTCTGAATTTGTTGTATATTCACCCAAGGGCTTTAATAAAAACATTTGGCACAATTTGTCTACATTTTGGGGTTGTTGTTGTTAGCTGTCATTGAGTCAATTTCAACTCATAGTGAACTCATGTGACAGTAAAACTTTCCAATAGAGTTTTCTTGGTTGTAATCTTTAAGGAAGCAGACTGCTAGGTTTTCCTTCTGCAGAGCCACTGGGTGGGTTCAAACCACCAAACTTTCAGTTAGCAGCCAAGGACTTAATCGTTTGTGCCACCAGAGCTCCTTACCTTTTGGGGTAGGCAACTCAATACACATTTAAATGCATATAAACTGAAGTCTTCAGGCTAAAACTTATCATAGCTTAGCATTACATTTGCAAAATTTGGAAAATATATCAATGTTGCACAAGGTTTTAGAGAAAATATTATTCTAACCTTTAAGCATTTTATCTCTTGTTTTTTCATGAAATTTTACCAATTGCTGAATATGTCTTTTAAGTATAATAAACTAATCGAAGAGGGAAAACTATGAAATTGTGTAGTAATCAGCCAAAATACACTGGGGTCTTAACAGAAAAGATTGGATAACAACACAGTTTCATTTAATACCACCATATAGCAGTATTATAACAGGACTCCAGTGTACATGTCTTGGCAGCAAGTCAAAGTTAAAATAAAGAGGGAAGAACAATTACAAATCTGTCAGAGAACTATTGACTTTTTTAGTTCTAAAGAGTAGACCATTAGCTTAATTTTCAAGGAGGAGATGTCAGATTAATTTAAAATATTGAATGAGATTAAGATTACGATTAGAAATTTAACCAAGATACTCACATCCTATACTTATTAAAATACATTAATTCAAATATGTAAATAATTACAATTCACAAAATAACTATAAAACAGAAACTTAATAAATGTGATGAAAATTATTTTCTCTTTATGGAATTAGAAAAAGTTGGGTCCTAAATTTCATATTTTTTATATATATAAATATATGCATATATGTTGCAATACTTGATACTTAATTGTTCTACCCTTTGACTTACAATTAATGCATATTATGAATCCAATAATTTCAGCACACCCAGATTTTACTTATAAAAAAAAATAGCTAAAGTTTAATGAGTGCTTATTCTGTGCTAGGCATTGTGCTAATTGCTTAACATGCATTACTTCATTTAATTCTCACAACAAAGTAATGAATTTAATACTATTATCATCCTCACTATAAAGATGAAGACACTGAGGCACAGAAAGATGAAGTAAGATTTCCAAGATCTCCAGTGTGATTTGGAACCAGGTAGTTTGACCAAAAAGCCTGTCCTATAAACTGATATATTGCCCCCTTCACAATATTTTATCTTCTATTTGATGATTAATTTTCATTAAACAAAGAATTTGCATGTAGATAAGCTTGTAACCAAAATTTAGCAATGGAATCTGATCAAAATAAACTATTTGATTTGTATGATTCGATATATATGTGTGATATGAATACTTTACAAATGCAATTTAGAAATTATTTGCCTAAGTAATTTTATTACTTCACAAGCCAATACTACACACTACAAAATAGTCTCCCTATCCTTTTTTTATCATAAGTGAAATATAAAAAGTAAAATTTCAGAAACACTAATACACATCATACTATCCAGCTTCTCACATATCGTTCAGGGGAGGGTAAGAATAAAACCAGAAACAGAAATTATCAACAAATAAAACTCAAATACATAATAAACTGTCAAAAGCTAAAAAATGGTCCTGTTTTTCTAAACATAGAAAAGGAAAAGTGGTAAGATAGATCTTTACACATGTAAAAGAGTTACAAAAAATGAACATAGATATATCATATGAGGCTAATTAGGTGAAGCATGCAGAGGTAACTAGTAGTAAGCATTAGTAATTAAGAGAAGTTGTATTAAATGTTTATAATAGGGTGCTGTTATTTACATATAGTGGTACTTACATCCCTGTACAGCCAAATCTACAGCCCAAACCAAAGTCAGGTGTGAAAGAAAGCACAACAACATCAGTAAGTACTAGGATGTAGAACAAGGAAAAGTGTACAGTTTGTTCTTTATTTTAAAAAGCTAGCAATTGCTTTATAGGTAATAACAAGCAAAAAGATTCACGTAGATAAGCCAACAAATTGGAAAAACTGAACTGTAAAAACACTTACATCTATATAGTTGGCATTAATGTAATCTGAAGAAGGATCATCCTCAACAGGTTGCAAAATTACTCTGGAGTGATCATCTAAAAATTTAAATAACAAAATATCAGGTATTAAATTTCCACCCTGTTCTGAGACAATGTCACAGTATACGCTGGTAGAGATTTAAAATAATAGCCTATCCATAATATACCACTGTGAATATTTCCCTGAACATCACGTTTATAAGATATTTTAAAATAGTTTAAATTGTGAATGGAGTGGTTTAACTCAATCAGCAGCTAGTTATGAGTTAAACAATCACTTTTCTTACTGCTCCTGTTGAATCTGATGATAATTCCTTCCTGTATCCGGTTTACATCTTGAAGACCTAATCAGGAGGAAGTTGCTAATGGTAGTCAATATGAAGCAACTGAAGGTCAGACACTGGCTCCCTGTAATGAATAAAGGTCTGTGGCAAGAATAAGACTTTCTTTTGAATATGTTTGGTGGGAATATTACAGCAATTTAGACAAGATCTTCCTTTTTCATTATCCTGCTATTCTCAGCGGTTTTAAAACAGCCCCATACATTTATGCACAACCATGAAATCAAATAGCATGTTATCTCCACAGGGTGAAGAGTCTGAGTCAATTTAATTAATGAGGATGATGACAATTTCAGAGCCACTGCCAATAGTCAATGCTGTTTTAATATTAAATAGATAACTTTATAAGTAGATGTATCACCCTCTGAGAATCTCTTAAAGTTTAACTTAAACCGTATAAGGAGGAATTGCAACTCACTATTTAGCTTTGTACACACAATATTTACTTTCAACAAGAATGTATGGGAACTTACATGCTATAATGTTTCCATATCGGTTTTTTGCTCTATTTTGGTCTTTTTTAGCTACATCCCAAGATGCTGACTGTCCTTCAAAGAAGCTCTGAAAAAAAACAAAAACAATTAACAAGAAGACTCAATTTAATTCCTTTTTCTGAATCAGGTTGAGCTGTTCTGAAGACTAAAATAGTAAAAGCCACTTTCTCAGAGAGGAAAGGAGTCCTGCAGTAATAAACGAGTTTCATTCCCAGAACTCAAAGCTTGTTTGTTGGATTCATACTTGTTCGTCTTGGTATTGGATTTAGTTCAAATTAAGGACAAGAAATAACCTGAGAGGAAAAAAAAGGACCTTGAACATATTTCAAATTTAAAATCTCTATAACTTTACATGAGGGAGGTAGAGAAAGCATCGTTCATTTCCAAAAGTACTAAAAAATAAGACATCAAAAGCTTCAAAATTACTTTTAGTAAGTATCTTTCAAATGTGCTTACTTTATAGCATTTATAACAGGAAAAATAAAACCTGCTTTCCCCCATAATTATTCATTAAGTCATGTGCAATATATCACATTTTAGTTTCTTTGAAAACCATGAAAAGACCGAGTTTCTACAACAAGGGACCATATGAAAAGTAAAGAGTCACCATCTCCAAAATCTTGGAACAGATGAAGTTGTTGATTAGTTTAATTCTTATATGCAGCAATTAAAAATGTGGGTAGAGATGTCTTTTTTCAGAAAAACTTAAGCCTTGCTCAACACAGGAAATGGGGTCTTCAAAGAGCCAGGGGTCTTCAAAGAGCCAAGGGTCTTTGAAGTGAAGTACACAGGAATACACATAAAACGAACAAGAAGAACTTGCTCAGGCAAGATATTCTAATTCCTTACACTTATGTTGTTACCACAGCATAGTGTTTCCAACATATATGTATATTCGAAGATAATTTCAGTCACTCCCAAACTAAGGTACACAAGTGATCTGTAAACTGGTCCGTTCATAAAAATTCTTCATGAAGTTGTATGTACTTGGGAAGGTCTAGCAAAGCAAAGTATTGCTTGGAATCTTTCATTTTAAAAGTGTGTGTGGGTGTGTGTGGTGAGAGTCCTGGGGGCAAGGTGGGGGAATGGTGGAACTTCCTCTAAGGTCTCAGACTTATATTTCTCAGTAAGTGAAGGGTGGCAAAGAAACCTTTTGGGATGTCCAGATTAAATCACTTCCTTTGCAATTTCAATCCTGGTACTTTGGTTTGAAGAGGAAGGAAAAATAAGGTTGGAAGAAGAATTTCCCACATCCTTCTTCTGGCTTCTTAATGTTGTTTACTGGACTTGCAGTACTCTGTTTTTCTTCCAAGGACCATCAACCAACAATCCAACTAAACTAGGGAGTGGCGAGTAGTACTTTTAGAGCACAAAGCTTGCTCTGATTTCTCAATCAAAGGGTCAAAAAGCAAAGAGGCAGAGAAGTGCTTACTGCCTAAGCCTTTCAAATGATAAAATCTCTAATGGCACAATGGGATTCAAGGTATCTTGCTATGGATTTTTGAGTGGGGAAAATATAAGATCTAAAGTAATTTAAGAACACAGTAAAATAAATTGTAGAATAAAACATTTTTAAATTCTTATGATGAATTTAGACTCAGATAAATCCATGGGAAATGCCCTTTTAATTCCTTCCTCTCTCCCCCTCGCCCTACAAACACACACACTGGACTGTATACTCATAAACACAGGATTAATTGGCCTACAGAGCATTCCATTCCTTGGTATATTAAAAGGAGGACAAAAATGGTAAATTCCACTAGTATCTTTGTTAAAAACAAACTTTTATAAAGTATTGAAACTTTCACCTCATATTCCTCTTTGAACCCGTAGCTGTCTGATGTCTTCATGAGATTAATGTGCTGCAGCAAGTCAGCAACCCTGATGGCTGGGTGCAGCTGTCCCGTCTGGTAAGGGGATTCTGTCCCCTCACAGAGGTAGCGAGGCACATCTAGAAGACGACTGGACTCTGCTGTAACACTGTGGTTTTCATCTGCCATTTTACAGATTTGAGAAGATTAAAAAGAAAACAAAGTTATCTTGTTTAATATGTATCCATGCAAAGAAGAGTTTAAGCCCTTAAGATCTTTGATAACAGGAGGAAGAGAATGAAATACCAGACAGGATAGGCCCAGGGAGGCATCTCCAGAGAGATAAAGCGTCAGCCTTTTACCTTAGCTCTAGGTTTGAGGTTAAGAGTATATTACATGTGTATCAGCAAGACAACAAATGCTATGAGAGGCAGGGAGATATCTGATCCACTTTACAAAGGTTTAAGTGAGAGATTTTTCAGAGTTCTTACTTTTTCTTGCATCTGAAGTCAGAGCGATGTAGAGTGGGACTATGAGGCCAAGTTGTCAATTGGAGAGATGTTTTCATTATTGATTAAATTGAACAAGCTCCTTCCCACCCATACCTGAATCTCCCTCAGGGACCCTAAACTAAGCAACCCATGTCCACAGAGCTGCTCTTCTTGCCTTTGTGGCCATCCTATACCCTACCACCCACCCAGGGCTTCTTACCACAATACAATCCAGACTGGGAAATGTGGGCATTCTACAGGTTGACCCCTTGCCCCAGTGTGTCTACTGGCCAGGTTACGTCTATATTTATACTCAGTCTTCACTCCCTTGGTTTATTATTATTATTGTTGTTGTCATCTTTATTGCTAATGTATTCTGACTCTTCCATTTTTGTGTGAGAGAGAGACTACAGTATGCCTCTCTGGCAAAACACGTGGGCACCTCCTCTGGAATTCTTCCCTGTTCATCCAGGCAGGGTTACGAAGCTTCTGCTTCATGTTCCCGTAGTTCCTGTTCTCACATATGTTATTTCATGTGCCCTATGTTGTAATCATTTATTTACTTGTCTTTTTTCTCCACTAAACTCTAAACTCTTAAGAGTATAGACACAGCATCATATTTTTCTTTCTATTCCCAGTGCCTGCATAGCAGTCAATCAATAAAATATTCTAATGAATTAAAATCAATTGAGTCCCCACCGCCCGCATTTAAGTATAGCCCCATCATAATTGTGTTATGAATAAAATGAAAAAAAAAAAACTTTTTGGTCTTTTTCTGTCATAAGAAGGAAAAAAAGAACAAGAACATTTTACCTATGAAGAATAAATATTATTTTAATGACGATAGTACTAATAATTACAATGAGAAGCATGCTTATATTTTTCACATTTAAACTTACCACTTTAAAGAAAAAACAAAACAAAACAAAAAACAAATGTTTAAGGGGTGTTATTTTAAAAAGCATTATACTGCTATACTCATTAACAGAAGAGAAAGTGCACTCTTAGGGGAACTTTTGTTTTTAATGATAATGCACACTGTAGAAAACGATATTTAATGAACAGTTAAACATATCTCAAATGCTGGCACATTTGCCTGTTCTATCACCAACTCTACAAATAGGATATGGCAAAAAATGAATTGTTGTCCCCATGATAAACATTTTTTCTTCCTGGAGAAGGGGAAAAAAAAAAAAAAAAGAACCCCACAATCAGATTTTGTGTCTCTGATTTAGCTTGATTGCATTTATCTTTATACCTTTTATTAGAATGAATGTATTTTTGTTTGCAATCACTCCCCAAAACATCACACTGAATCAAAAATCTCCCGGTGAATTCTATTCTGACCTAACCACCCAACTAAATGCAAACCCTTTACTCAGGTTCTGCCCACTGCTTTACACATAAACATTTTGCTAACAAAACGTGATTCATGAGCACTTCCTCTTCTTCCTGTGAGGTCACTCTCGATTGATCTACCTTTACTAAAATATTACAATCAATAGACTGACATAAAGAATATATACATCTCCCCAGTAAAATTAAATTCAGAGGCCACTGATGTGGACACTATCCCAATGGATACAGCTTAGGATGAGAAGTAAAGAGAATAGATAATTTTGAGGAGACGAAATGTAATCACCCTAGCTGGAATGAGGTAGCCAGGGCTCTCTGGATGAGCTCCAGAGTTCATTGGGTCTCTTGGAACAGCAGAATATTTACAATTGTAAGAGGATCAGTAAGAAACACAGAAATCACCCATATTCCAAATCTTACGTATGATGGTGTCCCAGTATGAAATAGACAGTGCCTTTTGTTTTGCTTAAGCTTTAATACAGTGTACAATGAGCAGCAAGGTCTTTAGAAAAATCACATATGAACTGTTAATATCAAATACATTTTCATCTCATTAAACCACCTAATAATGTGGCTAGTAGTGAGTGTACATGTACTAAACATTATCCTTATTACACACTTAAGAATAATAATTACAAATATTTCCTTGATTTAAAGGTTTTCTAGAGTTCTTTGCCATACACTTACCAGTTATAGGGACTTTAACCCAATGAAGCAGTAAAACACAAAAAAACAAAAACAAAAGCATGAATCAATACAAAAAATTTCCAAGCCCTTTTAAAATCAGTAAGTAGATATTAATATTTAGCAATATTTGAAGTAATTTCAAAAAATGCTTCATAAATACAAAATCAATTGGATGCAGAACAACTGCAAACACCACAATTGTGAGAATGATGAAAATGCAACAAATCATTTCCACATCTAATATGATTAATGAGAGACTTAGCTTTTAAAGAATGACAATATTGAAAAAAACCAATCATCCTGACGTTCAAAATGAAATGAAATGCATGATTGTACTGCAAATAGATTTTATGACTCCATTGTGTTAACTTTAGCCTTCTTTAAACATACATGTCCCTTTTCACAAGGAAGATTATTATAATAATCTTTTAAGCTCTATAGTTTGCAAGACTCTTTCATATACATTATCTCATTTTCTCTTTGAAAACCCCTGTGAGAAAAGTCTGGTAGAGATTATTATACTCTGTTTTACAGATGAGGAAGCAAAGACATAAGGTATTTTTCTGAGTTCATATGTGAGTACAGAAACCAACTGAAACTTGGACCCAATACTACATGTTCTTTTCTAGAGAATATTACTGTAATGAAAAATTCACATTTAGGCAACTAATTTTTTCCTGAGTTTTTTAATATTTAAATTTTATTCCTCAGTTATTAATTTGAGGCTGACAGAATTCTACAGTGCTCAACAGAAGATGACATTTTTGTTGGCATTTGATGCCTCCCCAAGATTCATGGTTCTTGGTTCCACCCTACATGATCAGGCCACCCCTTAAGAAAAGCCCTCCAGTTCACTTTCCTGCCCTTATTGGTGTTGATATCAAAGAGAGAATGAGGTCACAGATAGAGAGCACTGACTTTCAGCTTCTTTTAGATTATATATCCTTTATATCAATTATACAATTTAAGTTTTACATAATTATTTTAGTGAAGAGAGAGTTGTTATTAGTTGTATCATTCTTACTTAGTTGAATTAGTTGTATTATTCCAAAATATGTTTATAAAGTAATTGAATATTGAATAGATGGATAATAAAAATATATGGATAAAATGTAAAACTAAAGTTCTATGCTCACAAGCAATATTAAATATATATAACAAATGTGAGAATTGAAAATTTTTAAAATCAGTTTACGTGGCAATTTCCATGTTCTTTGATTAAACCTTGCACAGTAGAAATATTGCAGTAAAACCTACATAAAAGTTTTACATATTTAAGCAAGCTGGTCATGGATCATTGGTGTAAAAGTAATCAAGGAATAAGACATAAATAAAAATGAAACCTATTCCATTTTCAAATATATGGTTAGATTAATAAATTACTACAATTTTACATATGAAAAAGCCTTAATTATCACTAGTAAAATCAGTTGTCTTAGATGATATATACAGGTAAACCAAGTGGCTTGTTCTAAATTTCTGAAAAGAAACATTGTTTATTATCACGTAAGGTTCATACAGAATGTAAAACATCAAATCAAGGTTCTGGCAACTTTAGCTACATTTAATAAAGACAAAAACTAAAACAAATGCACATATTCCTAATGTTCACTACTAAATATGTTCCTTAATTGCTATAACTTAAGGGGATTTAGAAAATTCCTTTCCATCAGGTAGATTTCTTTCTTTCTTTTTAATGTAAGCAAACTATTCAGGCAGCACTGCACCCAGAGACTTAATACATTTGGGTTCAATCTACTAGCTTGGGTACATAAACATCAGTCACACATTAAGGACGTTTGTACTTATGCTCCAATTCTATCAGAAGTAAGAATTAAAGAATGGGTTCCTTTAAATAGCATACTTTCTAATTTGAAATCTACCTGAGCTGATAGAGTTGACCTCAGTTGTTTTCTTTGATAAGGCTATCACTGTCTATTTTCAAAATTAAGTTGTTTCTTGCACTGTAAATAATTATTGTGTGGACAAAGCTATAACCCATGCAAGGAGGTATGATCCATGCAAGAATAAATGATAAAGAGTTAGGGCCTCACCTAACACAGCAGTCGGCACAAGTGGATCATTGGGCACTGTAGGAAAACAAAGCTCATGAAGGAATATATTGTCCTAAAGTTGTGCTTTAAACTCTGTTCTTTTTACTTTAAAATAGATTTATACTTTTTAAGAAGTATCATCATTAAACTTTCTTTTATTACTGTAACCTGCAAAGTAAAAATTCTCCCTTCTAGCTTGGGTTATCTTAAAATACAAGGAAAGGGATTATACGTCAGTAAATGTCTCAATTCAAAAGCCAGAAGAGTCAACTTTACATTATAAAGATTACAAAATTAAAAGGAAAAAAATACATTTTGGATATAGCAAGTATAGAGTACTTAGACAAATAATTTTCTCGTATTCATTCCAAATAAAATCTTTTCATTTAGCTCTGGGAAACAGACTTAATCCTTTCTCCAAGTTTGTAGTGGATATTTATAGTTACAGGACTGAATTCAAACTTCCTAATAAGGTACTAAGACAGGCAATAGATAGAGAAGTTTGAGGAAGAGAAATGCTTTCAATCCCTTAATTGATCTGATATTAAATTACACGGTTAGAGAGATGGTACATCTATATTTTCAGTAAAAATTACTTTCAGCAATAATAGTATTTTGTGTTCTTCTCTATCATTTATCTTATAGTGACATAAAAGTAAAATAGACCAGAAAGGCCCTATCATGATTAAAACTGAATTGTGAAATGACTCATACAACAGTTCTAATTACTAACTTGGTGTAGATATATAGCTGGGAAAATGATGGGCTGCATTCAGAGCCAATAATTACTGAAGTTTCAGCCAACGGAATATTTCAGAAAAATCCTCCTTCTCTGAAAAGGTGTAGACACACACAACCTACAAATATTTTTTGTTCTCAACCTTAACACTAAATATATTTATAAGCTGTATAGAAAACAGCATTTCAATCGCTTATTTCCTTATACATACATCTTTCAAACTGCGGTTAGCATACCTCTGGGATCTGTGGCAGAATGCCCCTGAATACACAAGGCCATAGGATAAAAATGATTTGTCCTCCTCAAGCATCATTTTTACTTGAGGATTTGAAGCAACAAAGTCAGGTAATTTAACTTGTAAGTAACTTAAAAAAAACACAGACACTGTATAACAGAATATAAAATTCATAGGAATTTTGAAGATGAAATAGTAATAATGATTGTAGGACAATTATTCAAATCATGTGCTATTAGACAGAACTTCAGTGGAAATATTTTAAAAGCTCTGCCTTCATAGATTAGTATTAGAAATTTTTAATACAGATGGATAGATGGATGGATGGATGGATGGATTTGACCAGCCCCTGCCAATCCTCCAATTTAATTATACTTTTTAACTACATACCAGATACTTAAGAGCATGTATACTACTTTTCCCTATTTGTTATTAAAACTTTGCAGGAGTGCATAGTAGAATATTTTAATGGACTAATTTTATATATGCCAATAATTCTCAGAAATAATTACTATGCTTCTTTCTGCAAAGGGAATTTTATCTTATACAGAGGAAGATGCAAATGACAAAATTATAAATTATAACAAGAAACAATTTCATGTAGGTAATTCAGTATTTAAACTTAAAAGGATGATTTGATTCAATCTGAGTGGTAGATGTTTGAAATATCTCTTATGGTACAGTAATAAAATCAATATAGTTTGAAGTTAAACAAAATAAGTCCTTTGTAAATTCCATAATATTCTATATCTCTTTTTCTCTGTTCCAACCCCCTTCTTCCCTTTCTCTTTTTTACCCCTTCTCACAACTGAAAAGGTAATATGTAAAAGTCAAAGTAGACTTAATGAACTTGAGAAACTATTTATTAAAATTTTAATGCAGAACTTACATCTTGGACTAAAATTGTGTTGGTCCATGAAGGTAATGGAAAGAGGATCTTCTGCATGCAGAGTGCTCTGATCAGCATAACTTCGATCCATAGCATTCACCATGTGAGTCATCTCCTGTCGGGTGTTTCCCATAGCATCTTTTCGTTTCTTAGCAAGCTTGCTGCCAAGGCAAGATGCAAAATGTGAACCTTAGTGTGAGGCTTAAATGAGAGTTGACTCCAGCAGTAAGTAGCTCAGGACAGCCCAAAGGTAAGGCTGTGGTCGATAAGGATGAGGTTTAGAAACAGAAAGAACTAGCCATAATTTCAGGAATTAAAGTCGACATTCAAACAATTACATTTTTTTGTTAAAATAAAACTATTCTATTTGCTGTATGTCTATTTAAACATTCAAGCTGTCAGCCCAAGCCTCTCATCATTTCCTGTATTTCATTCTGCTGTTAAAATGAATATACAAAAAAATTTAACTATATTGTATTAAAGCCATAAATAAATACTTCCTTTGTATAGCAGTTCGAGGAAATTTAAGGTAAAACTAAGTTTTGGTTTTCCTCTTGGGTAATTAATTCTTTTGATCAACTTTAAGAAGTTCCTCTTGAGAATAATATGATTATGTTTCATGTTTGTTTTACAGTAATCACCCAATCAAATTAGACAAATATTCTACTCTTCATTATGTGTGCTATTATTGAGTAATATATACTTATAACATTAATGGAAAACTAATCTGAAGACTTTCAGAATCAACCACAACTAGACATAATACAAATACAGAGGAATATGTGGGATTAAAGAATATACTTTATAAGAAAAGTACTTTGAAAAATAGTTTTAAAAATGCTATGTAAAGGTACTATACAATTTATCAGCACCTTGGATTACAGACATTGGCAAATCCCAGAAATATGGTTTGGAACTGCATGTCAAATTATTCACTACAGAAATGCCTTATAAATACAGCAGAACAAACGATTTATGGGATTTGGAAAGCAGCAGAGCTAGAATTTTGAGCTACTCCATACTCATGTCTTTATCTTACATATGAAGGATATAAAATATATTCTGGTTCTTTGTGAATGTTCCACATAAAACATGCAATGAAAAAAATTTATTAAAGGTATGTAACAAATACTTAAATCACATTAACAAGGCAATTTATATGTGATATAAATAAAGGCCCTCAAAAATCCTGTACGAAGCAGATAATGCTTCTAAGTTTATGGCAGCAGTTTATGATGCCTTGGAAATATTCTTCAGTTGTTTTACGAACACCATTTCTCAGTTAGATTGTAAACTGGGACATTTTCTTCTGATCTTCATTAGTATCTAGATGAGAGTAAATATATTATAAATATTTTTTAAAAGGATCAATTAATAGAGTTTATGTCCAAAGTGTTTTTCCATTAAAAAATAAATCTAGCGATTTGAAAGCTCCTCCTGTGTAAGATTATTTGCTTCTGAGAATTATAGTGCTTAATATCATGTGCTACACATCCAACACACTCAACACACTGACACAACAGACCTGACACCTAGACTAAGACAGTCCCAGCTCAAATTTTGGGTTAGTTGTTGTTGTTGTGTGCCATCGAGTCAATTCCGACTCATAGCGACACTATTTTTCTAGAAATAATAATGACAGTATCAGTAATAATAAAAAGGAAACAATGACAAAAACGTAACAACTACTACCACCACTACTACCACCATCACCATCACTACTACTACAGCATCACAACCACTACTACCACCACCGTTTATGAGCAATAGTTGCTCTATTCATTGAAAGTACTATTAATGTCTCTCTTTTTCTAAGCTAGTGTTACAAATTGTATACATACTGATAGGTTACAGACAGGTAATGTAAATGAGTGACGCTGCCAGTGGCAAGACCACTGCCACTGGTGTCTTTGAAGCGTGGGGACTGTGAAGAACTGGAGGACAGTTCAGGAGGCAGTTTGCCTAAGTGACTTTTGGTAACTAATCTCAGTTTTGAGCTTCTAACTTTTTAAATTTTTTAAGAGATGTTAAGAATCTGAATGTTTATATTAAATTCCTTGAATCCACCCCTTCCCCCAACTAGTTATTTTTTGGTAACACTGAATGGGCTATGCTAAACATCAGCAGGTCATATTTAGCCTATAGGCTTCCACTTTCTGCTAAGCCTTCATACAGGATGTTTGTTCTTTGAAAACCTTCTTTTACCTCTAATATCCGGCTAACTTCCATACATTCTGTCTCAACTTAAAGGATACTTCATTAGAGAGGCATTACCTAACTGATCCCAGTAAAATCCGTCTCAGGTTAGGTTTCCCTGGTAAGTGTTTTTATAACACCGTGTTCTCTCCCTATAATAACAATCATCGCTTATTTTGCAATTAATTACCCTTTTAATTACCTGTTTTCTCTACTGTGTGTTCAAGGAAGAAAAGAACCATCTCTGTCTGTACATCCCTAGTACTTAGAACAGTGCCTGGCATGCAGCAGACAATAAATACTTGTTGAATGGTTGTATTAAGCCTGTTACATGCCTGGCACATTTCATTTTGTGACTAAGATCAACACCCTGAAAAAGGCATAAAGGTTCTAATTGTATCAAGTCATTGAGGCTCAGAAGAGTTAAATAACTTGCCCAAGGTTACTTATCTAATTAACAGTGAAGGATGAGCTGGTTCCAAACCTAAGCTCTTATGTCATATATCATTGCTCACATTTTTTTTATTGTCACAATACAAAATACTATAAAACCCACTGCCGTTGAGTCATTTCCGACTCATAGCAACCCCATAGGGTTTCCAAGGCTGTAAATCTCTACGGAAGCTGACTGCCTCATCTTTCTCCTGTGGAGCTGCTGGTGGTTTACTAACTGCCAACATTTCAGGTAGCAGTCGATTGCTTTAACCACTGCACCACCAGGGCTCAGCACCTACTTACTCGAGAATTTAAACATTAGTTGTTTTAATTTGAAAAGAATGTAAACACAGCACAAGCATTTTGTCATTTTTTAAAGTTTAAAACAGCAAAATAATAGTTTAAGAAACAACTCCCAGTCTTGGTTTCTTGGGCAAGAAGAAAGAATGAATTTATTCCTCAAAATTTTTGAGAGAAAGAATTGGATAAAAATAATACTTACTTGAAATTTGGTTTCAAAATAATGTTGAAATTTTGAAGAAGGGCAGTTGACAGCAAGTAGAAAAGACAAGTTTAAACTTTGAGGCCTTACTTTAAAACATGAATAAATTAGATGTGTTTCATCATTGAGGAATAGTAAGAAGTGATGGGTTTGTCAAATGCACGATAGCTAAAAATTTTCATAGCAATGAACGACTTTCAGTTTTTAGATTCACAAACCGTTATTAGTTGACACATTACAAGGGAATGTAACATTTGTTGAGATCTGTCAGCCATGCATTATCAGCTTCATTCT
Source organism: Trichechus manatus latirostris (assembly GCF_000243295.1). Taxonomy (NCBI): domain Eukaryota; kingdom Metazoa; phylum Chordata; class Mammalia; order Sirenia; family Trichechidae; genus Trichechus; species Trichechus manatus. The sequence continues at coordinate 1,969,180 of NW_004444184.1, forward strand.
TATACCTTAATCCTCACAACAGCCCTGTGAGGTAGGCTTTCATTCAGGTTATTAAAAAAGAAACACAAATTAACATCAGAGTTAAGTGTTTTGATCAAGAACTGACAGTTACCACAATGTCAATGAATATTAGCTCATAGATCACATCTGGTTTTCTTTTAAGTTCTACTCTAATTTATTCCTACTTTTATAAAAAGAAATCTCCAATTCAGATTAGCTTCACGAAGTACGTTCAAGTTGCCTTTCAAAGCATACCTCTGTAAAACTTTTTTTTATACTTATGATTGATAATGCCAGTAGCTCTAAATATTACAATAACGTTTTTGTAAGCAGCTACCTAGTCTAATATACTGCAATGACATCCACCCAGCAGAAAGGAGATCCCATTCTAATATTACAGATGCATTGATGGTTAATGGTAAGCTTATTGAGATTCTCATAATTAAATACTTATTGATCCCCTGTATATCTGATGAATTATCTCCTCCTGAGCAACCAGTTTATATAATCTGCATGTCAGGACAGGTAAGCACTTCATTTGCAACTACTTGAGTTTGACAGATGTGCAAATGGCTTTCATTTTCAAAGCAGCCAACAGCATAAACTTCTGCAGGTGGATGTATGGGTGGACTATAAAGGGGAAAAGTGCTCCATCACTGTATGAGAAAAAAAAAGAAACCTGCTGCCTTCGATTCTGACTCATAATGACCCTATAGGACAGAGCAGAACTGCCCCATACGGTTTCCAAGGAGTACCTGGTGGATTCAAACTGCTGACCTTTTGGTTAGCAGCCGAAACTCTTAACCACTACACCACCAGGGTTTCCATTGTATGAAATACTACAGTTAATTCAGTTAATTATCTTTGGCTTCATCAAATGTGATTTAACAAGGATATTATGAGTCATCACAATAAGCTAGGAGCACAGTTAGTTTACACCTGCTTGTTTTAACAGATTTTATGAAGCCAAATGTTTATAATATTTAAATTGTCGGCAGAATTGCTATAGTCATTGAGATTCTTACCAAAGTTTGTTAAGAAGCTAGTTTATCTGGTGATATAAATACTTTGGTGCATATTTCCCAAACATACTTAATCTCAATTCTTAAACCTTGAAAGTTGGTGGATCAAATATTAGTCAAAGTCCAAGAATGTTTTGTTGTAACATTCCTTTTGACTCAATAAATAACTACCCTGGCATCCAACGTGATATACTGAAAATGACTCAGGAAGTAGAGTGGACAATCCTCTCCATCCTTATCCAAACTAGCATTCCATACTAAAGTCTACCATGAGCCCACAGACTCTGGAAGAGAAAAGCAGATATGTGACACCAATTTGTGTGACTGTGCATGTAGATGGGAGGTGATCTTGGCCTTGGTATTATAAAATCATTGTCCTGTTTAAGCTGTAAAAAACAAACTCAATTTTTTTCTCTAGAAAGAATTTTTATTTATGTACTGCAGCAACATTATGATTTTATCCATTTGTTTTTACAAGAGAATACTGATTGCCTTGATGGCCAGACCAAGGATGTACTAAAGCTTACCCCTTCTGGATTCCTGGAAATGTGGAAAGAGATGTTATCATTTGCAGACCTAAGCTAATTTATATCCTGAAGGCATTTTGAGTGTTTTTCTATGAGCACATCACTCTGCTCATTTTGCCAAATATAATTGTGTTACATTAAGATAGGGATGAGTTACAACCACTATCTCTATCAGAGGCGTGAGGTCTCACATTACTAGGATAAGGTACAAGTTTGACAAGAGTAAATAAATGAGGATTTTGGCTGCAGACTAAAGCTAATTATGGAAAAGTATAAATAAAAATTAAAAGTAGCCAAACATACAGAAATACAATATCCCTTTTTAAAAAGATTAGCAAAATAAGCAATGGATAAACTTTACAGTTTTAGAGTTGAGAAAAAGATATTTTTGAAATGTCACCAAAATTGCAAACATTCTGTTATTGTTGTTGTTTTTTGAAAAGGGATACTGCATCTTTAACACATGTAAAGTCGCACATCACCCATTTTCTACTTACAGGTAGTAGGAGTAAGAATAGTAGCTCCTCCTGGCAAGCAAATCACAGACAGTGGAAAAAGAGAAGCAATGGTGAATGAAAAGCGTGACTCTGTCACATTCAATAAAGCAGAAAAATGTGCGTTAAAAAATAAAATAAAATAAAATTCATGTTTCTTTGGTTTGCATTTCAATTTGCTCATGCATTGGTTAGATTTCTTTCGCCATGCAATTAAACAAACAGATATGCAATAGAAAAATAAAATTTTAAATACATTGTTTGGAAAAAAATAACATGCTGACATTTTTTATTGCCAAATAATTGAAAAATTAAATAGTGTTTTTTTTGACATGCAGTTAAGGATAATATCATCCATTACCATCTAAATGTCATGACAGATGGAATAGCTGTGTATAGAACTTGTACACTAAATACGTTAATTTTTTCTTTAGATAGGAAACAAAGATTTATTAGGTTAATATCTAATATATGCAGAATGACACCCAACTTTCTATAAAAAAGTCATTATATCTTAATGGTACACAGGTATATACATATGCTATATGAACATACATATGTACCATACATTATATATACACAAAGAGATTTCTACAGTAAATGTATGTGATCACAGTATCAAATACATTTACTGTTTTGAAACATAATTTCAAATTCTGGTGTTTGGAAATATTAATGTGTTCATGCTGCGCATATAAAATATAATACATAACCAATGAAGAAATGGCAAACATTTGGAAAAAAATAGCAATTAAATAAAAATAAATGACATTGTGTTTTGAAAGATGCAATATCCCTTTTCTTAGCCTAAAAACTTACTTTATATATACCCTCAGCTGTAAAATTGTACTAAATTGGATTCCAAACCATTTCTTTACAAAACAACCAGAAATACACGGAACCTTTTTCTACATGAAAAATATGTCTATGTATATTACTTCCAATGAGGACAGAGAAAATTTACAATTTCCCATAAAAATATAGATAAAAGGCTCATATAATTTGCTTTTCCATTCTTCTTAGTATAGATGTATGCATTAAAAGGGAAACTACAATGTATACTAAAACTGTGTAGCTAAACTTGATAATATCCAATCTCATCATAATACCTATGCCTTTGTGTGTGTATAATAAACATAAGTGTGATTAAATCATACAAAACACAAGTGTGATTCACACTACATATGAGTAAAAATCATTACAATGTTGTTTAGGTAAGTAAGAGGTTCATGTAATTTCGATATTATATATCGAAGGTAACATATCTAAACATGGAACTTCATCTATCTATCTATAAAATTGCACTTTTCCTAGCAACAGAAGTATTGGTGAGGAAGAGAAGCAAAAGCCCTAGTATACTTTTGATCAAAAGACAATCAATTAAAACACAATTATAAAAAAAAATATCAAATAGTAACCTTTTCAATAGAGGTTCATTTTTCCAAGTACGTTAAAATATAAACCAGAAAAAGAAGAGTTTCTTGCATTGTTCAGCTTTAGAGAGCTATCAGAGCATTTGTTCCCTCCCCCAATTAAAAAAAAAAAACAAAACATCCTGCTTAGTGACTGTTTCATTATACTTAGGAAATTTTAATTTTCACTTTTTTGTATTACCTAGACAGAGGGCCATATATAAAGAGGGCTATCGATACCAAACTAATGTTTTCAAATAGCCAATAAGCTTAACCTAATTCTAACTCAGTGAGGACATAATCAGAAGCCACTTTCATGCTTGCATATCCAATCTGAAGCAAGTGGAGTAATTTAATTGTGAAGCATTGTTTAGTTAACTTTTTAAAAAAAAATTTAAACTAAACAGACACCTAAGATCTGAACGTTGTAGTTGATGATTTTAATGATCTTTATTGATGAATTTCTATTACTGAACTACTTAAATTTTCTTGCCTCACGTATGATGTATTTTCCAACCACAGAGGTAGACAACAGCGAAAAGAGAAAGCACTATTGGGAAAAGCACGTATGTAGCTAAGTTAACACAAAACACTATAATGCATACCTAATGTTTCTAATGCAGATGTGTCTTCTCCAACATATATATCTCCAGGGGATAATTGTAAAGAGGCAATACATTAAAATAAACTCTGATGGAATTGTTAAAACATTGTACTATGAGTCTTATCTATAATGTTAATGTTTCATTTTGAGTATAAAATAATAAAAATAATCTCAGTAAACAACTATATGATTTAATGTAATGTAAGCAATATCAATTTTGTATTATTCAATATAATTCATAAATTACAATTACTTCTATACACAAAGCTGTTTAAGGACCATACTCTGTGTGTAAAGATAAAAAACAAAAAGAAAAAAAGTCCCTCCAAATTATCCAAAGTACATGATTGGAAGGATGAGAGAGTTTTATTATTTTCCAAGACAATGTCTATAGATTATTACATTTTATATAACGGGCAAAAATTAAAATTGTAAAAAATGTATACTTTGAAATATTTTTCAGCAGGAATATACTTTAATCTCCAGAACAGAGTTCAAATTCCAGCAGGTCTTAACATCTTCATATAGTTCCAGAAGATGGCAATATTGGTTGATAGAGTATAAAAGACTAATGTTCAATTAAAAAAAAAAACAACTATTTTTAAATGCTGAATATTTTAGTCAGTGAATGTAATATACAATTTCACTAAGAATATTTATATATTTCTCATATCTTATTTGGAGCCAGGATTTAGAAAAAATACAGAGTAAGAGTACAAAAGAAGTCATAGACCAAAGTGCAAGTATCACCCTAAGTACATGCTTTGACGTTTTTAATAAATAACACTTCAAATACACAATAATTAATATCTCAAGTATGTTTGCATTTGAGAAATTTAAATTCTTACATCAAATTAGAAAGTTACCTTGCCTAAAGGAATATGCATATATCCAAAATTAAACTTCAAATAACCAACAAGAATGTTTTTCTTTTTTCTAATCCTGAGAAACAGACTCAGATGCTAACAACATTGTTAAAATTCATTGCTTTTTCTTGTTATTTGTTCTAATTTAAAAAATCTCGATGAAAAAGGTGTTTTAAAACTACTGACATAAATGGTAGTGAGTAGGACGGACAATATCGGGTCTTACCTCTTTTTTACAATTAATATGACAACTAGGAGGAGGAGGATGAACACTAAAATCCCAGCACTTATTCCTGCTATTTTCACCACTCTGTCTGTCTGCTTGGCTGGATCTGGAATCACTTCTGGTTCTTCTGTTGCTGCTGCTAAATGAATAAAAAAAAAATAAGCTACTGAAAGCAGCTAATTATCACAAAAAGGAGAAGTGTTCCCAGTCAAAAATTACTACAAAAAGGCGACTTGTTTATTTTATTTGAATAAAAATAATCTGAAAATATAAATACAAAACAATGCTAAAGTACAGCATGAGGGATTTAGGGGAAAGCTATGTTAACACAAAAAGTAAAACAAAAAGCCAGAAAGAACTACCAAAGCTGATGGTGAACTATTTGTCTCCAATGTCCTTAAAAGTCAGAAAGGAAGGTTTTTAGCAAAGAGTCCATTGGAAAGAGGTTAGATTTAGAGATTTGTTTATCAGTTCATTCATCAAACACCTCAACTTTAAATACGAGGTGCTTTAAAGAATGTGTACAACACTTGTATAGGACACAAGGAGTGAGGTTAAATAAATGCCTAGGCTAACTTCTACAGGCATGACTTTATGGTTTGATATACAAGATTCAAGACAAATAGCTGGTTTAACAGAAGAAAAGAATAATAAAAGCATAATAGATACATAAAGAAATATTTCATATTCTCTTACCAAATAAAATCCAGATAATAAACTTGGGAAACACAACTTTGAGGTGAATTTTTTTAAAAACTGTTTGCATCCTCTCACTTCCTTTCTTTCCCCAAATTACTCACAGCCCCCCAAAATACACAGACAATTAAAATGATAAACTTTAATCCATTTACAAGCTCCTGTAACCCTTTGAAGACATTTTCTTTTTACCTCATTTACCTAGAACACTGTCAAGTATTATTATCTACATTTTACAGATATAAAAACCTGAGGGTTAGAGAGATAAGGTAAGATTATAAATTGCTTAAGGGCTAGGAAAAATCTGATACACCTCTGTCTTCTAAAGCAGCATTTCTCAATGTTCTAGATCCACAGCCCACACCATTAAGAATCTTTGCGTGACAAGAGCCTGGCGATTCTTAGGATTGGCACGTTTGGGAAACTGCCTTAAAGTATTCATCATAGCTCTTGGATTTGGAGTCAAGCGCTGTTGGCCAAACAAACAGATACATAAATGAATTTTGAATTCTAACCTTATCTTTTTCCAATGGACAATTTGCTAATTCCCTTAAAAAATTATTTATTCTTCCACATTCCAGTTCTTTCTCTTCAGCTTCTGTCTCTCAGCTTTTTATCAAGTTCTGGATACTTAAATATCTCTTCCAGTTTTCCCACCAGCTACATATTTCTCCCGCAAAAACAAACAAAAAAACTGAACACAAAGTTGTTAACGTTTAATTATTCCAAGTAAGAAATTAAAAAATGACAAATATATCTAATATCAGTATCATTTCATAAAAGAAATGGTAGTTCAATCAATAGGAAAGACATGGTTTGAAAAAAGTGGTAGCAAGAACACAGTTAACTTTGTAAGAAATAATTCACTATATTGTCCTAATTTATCGTATTTCAGTTGGATAGGATAAAACTTCTATGGGCCAGCATTCGGTAACCATTATTCTCAGGTAAGAAGAAAGCAAGCCTTCAGCTTGTTTCTACTAGTAAGCAAAGGGAAGTTTTTTGTTTTGTTTTGTTTTGTTTTAAACTGACTCTTTCCATGTATCTAGACTTTAGGGAAAAATAATGAAGAGGTAGTGCAATGCTTATAACTACACATTATGGTTTAATTCATCAAGGGGCAACTTGAGAAATACTACATACATATATCAGTCTTAAAGTGTATATCTATGTATTTAAATGCTGAAAACAAGTGAAGTATATTCCTAAATTGGATATGAACTGTAGAAAGAACATATTTATTATTTGTAATTCCCAAATTCACAGCCCCCACTACTGGTTTGACACAGTTACTGATTCAAATAGTAAATGCAAACGATTGGTTGAAGTAGAAACCCCTAAAACCCCATGCAATAAATGATCACTGATCACTAATTAAACTTACTCTCACTGGGTTCTACGTTATACTTGGCTTTCAGAGAAACTGATCCCTTTGTGATTTTCTGACACAGATGTCACACTTATAAAATTGAATGTTTCTGAAACTCTCTGGGAGATCAGTTCTTGTTTGATGAAGTCAGTATCTTTTAATATGACATTTTAATGAAATATAACACATGCTATTATGGGATAATTTTCTAAAGATACTATGCCATAAGTAACATATGCTGTATTTATACAAATCTTCAGAACTGCTAATCCCCACCAGAAGCAGATGATCTTCCAAATTTACACAGGAGCTAATAAAAACTATTATCATAAAATCTGAACAGCCAGCCTTAATATCACCTGGGTTTAGCAACCAAATAGCAACACTGACATGAAGGTGATGGGTAAATAATTTCAAATTCAGAAGATAAAGACTTTTCTGAAGTTTTATTAAATAACATAGATTTGTTAATGAATAAATCTAAGCATATTTCCAGAAGTGAAAATCCAAATCTGAAAGTAAATTACTGAACAGAGATATTGACAACCTTACAGATGTACCCAAGGGTGCAAAGTATTGAGACTTTTACTAGTGCTTATAAAAACCAGTGTTATTATTTTAAAGTTATAGTCCATGTCTTTGTTAAAGACTGGACTGCAATTAATATTTACCAGAAGGATTAAAAAAAAAAAAATCACGGAGTTAATTTATTTGGGTTGGGTGAGAGTACTTGTCTGTCATGATTTCTATTCTTCTGTAGAGTTGTTCAACAATGCCTGAACACAATTATTAAATTTGAGTATAGAAGGCTAATCAAATTCTTTAAGGGCATGTGGTTTGGTGGTTATTTTCCCTTGATTATGAATCCTCCTCAAAGTCTTTAGCTGTGATATATATTACTATTACTATTATTAAAACAGTATTTAATCAAATATATCTGTAGAAATTTATTACTTTATACACTTTAATCACACATATTTTTCTAAGTTTCTGGCCTACTAGAACCAAGGAACATAAATATCTTGTTTGAAGTCATTCAGGCTTAGAAGATTCATTATTGGAAACATAAGCAGTAGCCCTAAGTGAGCACTTTCTATTTTCTTCAAAGAGAGTAGAAAGCTATTATAGTGACTGCACCCTTGAGTCCCATTTGTAATTTATGCACCAAGACAATGTGTACCACCTTTTTCAGAAATGCTTTCCTTTGCCATAAATCTTTACCTTTTTTCCCTGCCAAAGAACATTCTCAGGATCCCCAGTGCTCTGAAACCAAGAGCAGCATTACCCTTTGGACAGTGAGAAAAACCTAAGGCAGTATTTCATTTTTATTGAGCAAATTTATGAGATGAATTTCTTTGAGGGGGAACAAAAAATAGTGTAACTTTATAAATTGTGTTATTGCTCCTTGTATTTAAAAATAAAATTATTCAAATTTCCCTAAATTTAAAAAAAAATTCTTCTAATTGGTAGAATCACACAAAATCATCCTTCCATTTTCAAGGCGGATACTAGAGATAGAAGCCTCCAAGTGCGACGTATTGGGTGATCTATTTACAGCAGTTGCACACATACCATCCTTTCACAATTCCTCCAGGTATTTCACTAGCTCTTTCTTCTTTTCTCAGTTATAATTCTGGAAAATTGCTCGTATTCACTTCACTAAATACTACACCCCTCCTTCCTTAAAATCTTACAATCAAGCTTATATCCCTCAACCCAATCAAACTGCCATCACCAGTGCTTCTAATGAGTTTAAAGTTACTGAATCCAATGTGCACTTTTTTCATCTTATTTTATGTGACCTCTTAAAAGCATTTGACCATGCTGTCCACTTCCTCCTTCTTGCAACACTCTTTTCCTGGGGCTTTCATACTTGACCATTTCCTGACTTTCTTCTGTTTCTGGCCTCTCCTTTCCAGATCTCCTTTGTGAGCCCCTCCTTTTTGGTACATCTTTTAAAAGTAGGTGCTCCCTTCAGTTCCTCAGGGATCTAGGCCACTTCACTTTGCTTTCCGTACTTTCTGTATTGGGGATCTCATCCATTTCCATTGTTTCAGTTACTATCCATGCTGCTAACTCTCAAATTACATATCTCTACCTAAGAGCTCCAACTGAACTCCTGACCCATGAGTCATCTGATTACTGTAGTTTTCATTCCAATGTATGACAGTCACCTTATACATATCATGTCCATACCTAAACTCATCATCTTATCCCAACACCAGTTCCGCCTCTAGTATATCTCCTTTCGTAAATGGCACAAGTATCCACCCAGTCATTCAAGTTCCAAACCTGGTGGATATCGTTCTTGAATCCTCCTCTCTCTCATTATCTCTAGGATTAACATAAAATTTATCATCCAAATCATGATGGTTTTCATAGTGAAAGGGGAGATTCTTAATAACTGTAACGGTAAAAAATTGGGATTGTCCTGAGAAAACTGGAATGTATGGTTACTTTACTTCTCTTTCTCATACAATCAGTTACAAAGTACTACTACTTCCAAATTATCTCTTGTCTTCACTGCTTTCCCTCCCCACTGCTATGACCTTAACTAAGATCAACATCATCTCCTATCCAGATTACACAGCAGCTGCCTTTCTAGTCTCCCCAATAGCACTCTCTATTGCACATCAAAACCCACACTGTAGCACATAGTATTTCTAAGACTTCAGTCTTACCATATCACTCCACTGAATAGAGCCTTTCAATGGTTTCCCATCATTGGAATGTTAAGATAAAGTCCATGAAAGCAAGGATCATGTTTATTTCATTCAAGATCTTATTTCTAGTAGGACTTGGCAAGGAGCAAGCATACAAAAAGTACCGGCTAAATAAATGAGAGTTACACTGTTTACGGCAGATAGCATTGGTGGATAGAAAATCAGTTGCTTTCTTAAAAAACAGGTTTTTGATCAGTTACCTACTTTTTTTTTTTTTGAAATAATGCTGGGGTATGATGAACTTGGTATGTATATTTTTGAACTGTCTCTGGAAATTTCAAGCCCCTATGTAAGCCACTCCTTCACAGGGCTAACTGTTCCTACCTTCTACCACCATCTATCACCAAGTCAAAGTGTAGAGAAATTACACCATCATGGAAAGTACAAGGGATTTGACACCAGCCAAGACCCAGTTTTGATTCTTATCTCCTCTTATCTGTTGTGTAACAATGAGAAAATTAGCATTTCTGAAGAGTTAATACCTTCATCTATAAAACAGAAATATTAACAGTACCTTTACTACATACTGTTTACGAATATCAAGTGAGATCATGGATGTGAGAACTTTTATAAACTGTGAAACACTAGTAATGTTAGAAGTGGTAGAAGTATAAGTAGCAGTAGTTGCCTGTGTCCTAAGTAGATATGGCCTAGATGTTAGCCTTTTGAGTTCATTATATAAAAATTAAAAGTTAAAATTGGAGAACTGATATTACTGACAAATAGCTTTTAAAAATTTTTAGAGTCCTATTATATAAATATATAATGATGAGTTTATATTAATCAAATAGTAATGATGTTATTAATCAAATAGTCTGCAACAGTGGATATCTAGGCCTTATGGGTATCTTGAAATACGTATCATTTAACTCAATGATCCTTTGAAGTCATTTTGCTTCAACACGTCATATGATCTTAAGAAACTTATCCAGTCTTAGGTTATTGACAGTAAAATTAGGGTCTATCAGAAGTGCTGCATGGACTATTTTTTTATTGATGAAACAAAAAAACAGCCATATGTCACACATTTTGCTTTAATGGTATCTGGAAAATAATTTATTATTGGTCACTAAAGCTATGGATGTCACCTGAAAAATTCTGATTTGGTATAGTGCAGAAGTCTATAAAGTCTTTTTAAAAACTATGAAATAAGAAGTATAGGTTAATATTACAAAGTATAATTTGTATTGACAAATTATATTACAAATATTATAAATATTCACAATTATTTAAATATTACAAATATTTAAAATTAATTTCACACTGCTTGAGGCATCTCCTTCCAGACATAGATTCTCTAAATTTGTTTGGTTTTAAAAACACAGTTTAAAATGTTACATAAAGTTCTAAAGAAATGATAAAGACTGTTGCTGCCGGGTTGATTCCGACTCATAGCGACCCTACAGGACAGAGTAGAACTGCCCCATAGGGTTTCCAAGGAGCACCTGGTGGATTCAAACAGCCGACATTTAGGTTAGCAGCCATAGCTCTAACCACTGCACCACCAAGGTTTCCAAAGAAATGATAGATATACTTTAATGAAAGCAATAACAGAAACATCATGTTTTAGGAATACATTTAAAGGTAAAAATTATGCGAAATATTTCGCTTCCAAGCACTTTGAGGAAGGGCAAATATTTTATTTTACATATGAATTTTCCATAAAGCTTTCCATTTAATTAAATTCATACAATTAGGTAAACCAGGTAGCCTTAGGTTGTTCTCTTACTTTTTAAACTCAGTTGACTCTATTTGCTAAATTATATCCGAATTCTGTTCTTAATTCTTCATCCCATTTTCCTCTGTTTTAGGTAGGACTCAATCGTCTGGCTTTTTTACTAGCTGTCCTATTCCCATATTGGCCTCCTCAGACTTACCCTATATATTGATACCAGGATGAGTTTTCTAAAATGCAAACGTTGATTTTCCTTCAAGAGAAAAAGGTAAAAGTTCTTGGTATGACATACAAGATCTTTTAAAATCAGGCTCCAATCAACCGTTTCAACCTCGTCTACTGCCCATTCCTTTAGGAGACTCTATACTCTAATAAAGACCCCTTGGTGGTGCAAATGGTTTGCACTGGACTACTAACTAAAGATTGGTGGTTTGAACCCACCCAAAGGCAATCTGCTTCTGAAAGGTCACAGCCTTAAAAATCCTGTAGGGCTCAGTTTTGTTCTATAACACATGGGTTTGCCATGAGTTGGAATTGACTTGACAACAACTTTTTTTTGGAGGGGTTGGGCAACCCCGGTTAGTCATATGTGTTGAAAATATCTTCTGCTATTGGGTGTCTTTTCTTTCTCTTTATTTATGGTATCTTGATGAATCCAAAAAACAAACCAAAAAAACCCTAAAAAATCCATTGCCCTCACGTTGATTCTGAGTTACAGTGACCCTACAGGACAGAGTAGAACTGCCCCATAGGGTTTCCAAGGAATGGATGATGGATTCAAACTGCCACCGACTTTTTGGTTGGCAGCCAAGCTCTTAACCACTGTGCCTCCAGGGCTCCAAATCTCGATGAATAGAAATCCTTAATTTTATACAAAATCTCTCTCTCTCTCTAGGCAATGTATTAATCATTTCTTTTACAGTTGGTGCTTTTTGCTAAGAAGTCCTTTCCTAATCTGAATTCATAAAAATATTTTCCTCTAAAAGTTTTAAAACTTTGCATTTCATATTTAGTTCTGGATATATCTGGAATTGCTTTATGTATAAATTGCACATTACGAAGGCACTTCAAGTGGTTTTCTCCACAAAGATATCCAGTCCTCTCAGGAAAAATTTTATTTTTATCCAACAATCTACAAAGCCACTTTTGTCCTATAACAAAATTACATAAATGCATGAGCCAATTCTGGATTTTCCAAGAGGCAATATATCTGTTCTGTACTGATATCACATGATTTTCATTACTATAGCTCTATGATATATTGTAATATATGATAGGCCTGTTCCCTAGCCTCATTCCCCTTCTTGAGCATCTTGGCTTGTCTTTACCTTTTGTTCTGGGAAATTTCTGCAGGTCTGTTGTTCAGTGCATAAATTTCTTCACTTCTGTCAAATCTACTATTTAATCCATCCAAAATGTTATTTTTTAATTTGAACAATTATACTTTTTCTTCCTAGAAGTTCCCATTTGGTTCTTTCTTTACAAATGGTTCTTTGCTTAGTTACTCCTGATAGCATCTTACTGTTTGCTAATCTTTATGATTTGCATTTCATTTCTTTAAATATTTCCTATGCAGCTATTTTGTATTTTGTACTTGACAAATCCAATATCTGTTGCCCTTTAGGGAATCAGATGTTGTTTCTGCTAACTCTCACGGTGAGTTACTTTCATGAATGCTTGGTGACTCTCATTGTGAGTTAATTGCTTTATGTTAATCTGTGGGAATCCTGCAAGCCTAAATTGAGCATGATTTCATGTAAAAAGGAATTTGCATCTGCTTCTGCCAATAGCCATGAGCACCACAGAACTTAGACTACCTATGAATCCCTCAAAAGTGCCAGCTCCATATGAGAGTCTCAGGCTAGGCACCCCCTTCATTACCAGCCTGACGATAAGTGTTACAAGGGTAACATAATAGCTTCAGCATCCACCTTCACAGACTACCAACCTCTCTCATCTGTCTATTGCTCACTGTTCTCAGATTCTCACACTCAACCCTTAACTACACTCTTACCTCTAAAACATCAGTTAATTATTTTCCAATAACCGACATATAAAATTGTGTTGTAAGTATTTTTCAATCAATCTGTAACACACACTAGATTGAGAGCTAATTGAGGACAGAGATCTAATCTCACTCATTTTTTTAATGTCCAATGATTTACCCAGTGACTGACACATTGTGCAAATTTAGCATATATTTGTCTAATGAATAAAAGACAAGCAAATAAAAAATATTCATCATTTGTCAAAGAGCATTACATAAGAACATATATCAACTACTGTATACTGCTTAAAGTTTCAACAGTGTTTAAACAAATACATTAAGCTAGGGTTAACTGAATTACTTTATGAACTCTTTAACCATTCTTTAAGAAAAAAATTCTGTTCTTCAGAGTAGCAATTGGTAAAGTACTTAGGCATACCTGGAAAATACACTAATAGCAGAACACCTTCATCAGGCAGCATCAAGTATTTTTGTTAAAACTAAATAATTGGTCTAGATTTAAATTCCAGCTCTGCCACCTTAGGTAAATTATTTAACCGCTCTGTTTCTCTATTTTCTCATTGGTAAAATGGAGATGATAAAAGTACCTATCTTGTAGGTTGATGTAAAGATGAAATGCGTTAAATATGTAAAGAGTTTTATGACCGTGCCCATACATAAAAAAGCCTCAATAAGTGTTAGCTATTATTATTAGTGTATATATAATTAAATTCAGATGAAATTGATGTTCCAAATGTAACTTCTTAACCATAGCTAACATGACTTCAAATCTGCAGTATTAGGTGTGTAGAAGTCTAATTTCTCAAAATACAGGTATATTAATTTGCTGCTGTTCACCATTTATCAAATATTTATTGAATACTTGAGGGGTACAAAACACTGTCTGTACTAGGAAAAAAAAACCCTGAAAGATGAACAAGTGCTCTTCCTTCAGAGAGTGTATAAACTAGAAGAAGAGATAAATACTCAAATAACTGTACTTAGCAGAATATGACAAGTACTACAAAAGAGGTACAAATGATGCCCTTGCACAGGGGGATGAAATTCTGTCTGGTTTGCTGACATCCTAAAACATTTCTTGGAATAGTTGTGCATAAAAGCCCAACTCTGATTTTCAGATAAAAAAACAAACTCAGAAGAGGTAAGTAACTTTCTCATGGACACAGCATAGCCTATGCTTCCTGACTCCCATCTGGCACTTTGAATTGGGAGATAGGTGATTAGTCACCTGTACTAGGAATAATTTTTACCACTGTCTTTTCTGGGAAAAAAAAAACAAAACAAAACTATACAAAGGAAAACAACAACAACAAAAAAACAAATGAAAACATGGGAAAATATCAGAGATATCAATCTCAATCACTACCTAACAAAAAGAAAGAAAGAAAGAAAGAAAAGGTGGATAGAAATACGAATAACTTAGCAGTTGTTCACATGAAATATTTTTTGAAAAAAAAAAAAACAGGCATGGAAAAACAAATGGACAGAGAATCTGAGAGGATTCTTAGAGGAAATCATAAAAGAAAAAAAAAAAAAGAGGAAAATACTTACTTCTTGACCAACCCAAACCCAAGAGGAAGGCATTTCTTTCTTTTTCTTCATTTCCTTTCATTAACCAAATAAACTACGTAACTACGTGTTGTCCCTGAAGAATCATCACTGAAGACAACAAATACCTCTGACTTTATGGAGTTTGCATGTCGTGAAGCAGAAACACATGTAAACAAACATCAGCTGATGGAGAAATGTTCTATATCAAGGATTAAAATCGGGTGATGAGATAGAATGCCTTGGCGAATACTTAACTTACATCTGTGAGAAAAGACCTTCCCGAGGAAGACATGGAGGTGGACGGTGTGGCTATTCACTGAGACGAGAAAGAGTCTGTCACATCTATAGCAAAAATGTTTTGAGTGCCTTGTGTATGTATTAGGCATTAAAGGGATTTTAGATAATATTAAAGGGATCAGAGATTATGGAGTTGTCTAAAAAACAAACAAACAAAAACCCAGTTGTTACTGAGTCAATTCCAACTCATGGTGACTCCATGTGTGTCAGAGTAGAACTGTGTGCTCCAGAGGGTTTTCAATGTCTGATTTTTTGGAAGTAGATCACCAGGCATTTGTTCTGAGGCACCCCAGGATAAACTTGAACTTCCAACCTTGCAGTTAGCACCTGAGCTGTGCACCACCCAGGGACTCTATGGAGCAATTGAGCTGAAAAAATATTGTATTTTTGTTTTAACCTCAGATAATAGGGAAGATCAGAGAATAAGAGTAGTGTGGAATTAAAAATTAACTTGGCAAAGTCAAAGAATAAGAGGCCAAACGATATAATGCTTTAACCCTGGTGAATAATGAGCTGGTTCACATTTATCCCAAAGATATAGGAAAGGAAAGGAAAGCATAAATGATAAGGAACTACACGTTCCACATATTGAGTATTAGGTGTGGGCCATCTAAGTAGTAACGACCTATTAAGAGTAAATTAGGTTAAGCTGAAAACTGCTGGGAACTAAGAGGAATAAATTATAACAAATTAGGGGGAAAAGAAGCTTCATAATAATGTAAGTAGTTTTTTTCCTCCCATAAACAACTACGGGATCAGGAAAGTTTCTTCTTCAGGGAAAAACTGTGGAATATTAAAATCTAGGCCCTGCATGTAATTAAAAGGCAAATGCACTTGACATTTTTCTTGGCACAGAACTCAGAATGCCAGATCTGGGCCCGTCATCCAAACATGCCATTTCAAAGCACTAACAGGAAATAAAGAAAACACACACTTGAATGTAATATAATTTGAAATTTTAGAGCAGGAGAAACAGAAATCAAGTAAAACCTTTAACAGCACTTAAACTATACGGCTGTGATGTGATCTAAAGTAATAAAAATGACCCACCTCTTTAACATATTTCTTCTTTCCTTATTTATAAAACGAGGGGTTAAGACTAGCTGATTCTTTGGCTGCTCTTTGTGAATTCTATTTTCATTTTCAGCAGGTCATTTTTCACCAAGGCTTGGATAATTCATTAATCTGGCATATCTCAGGAGAACACACAACACAGTTTAAATCATATTAATAGAGGTTGCACTGTAATTTTCACAGGTGTTTATTTACTAAATTAGAGACTGCCTTAACATTGGACAGGGGAGCCAGATTAAAAAAGGATTTTATTTGAATTCCAGTTTTTCCAAGATAATATAGTATAAAGGCTAAATTATTAATAAATGTTTAAAATTTGAGATTTTTTTTTAAATGCTAAAATATCTTTGTCCTTGAGTGAATTGGTAGGAGCCACATTTGACACTGATGTCAAACTGATCTTTTTTAAGTGGCTCTTTATCATCCAGAATTATCTAAGTCCTCACTATATTTCCCAGTGTCTACCTCTCAAAATATTTAACAAACACTTACATCTAATATACTTTCATTGACTATATTTTTTTCTTTAACCTCTAGATGACAAAACTTCTTTTATACTCAAAGCTCTCCTCTGGTTTCTAATTCTCTAAATAGGACCCTTTCAATACGAAATTTCCATCTCCTCCAAGAAGCTTTCTCCAGCCCTTCAACCCCACCCACCACTGCATTCCTATGCATTTATTGGCTCTATTTTTTTTTTTTTAATTTATACTCTAAATCTCTTCCTAAGAGAAGTAGTATAGAATTGTAGGAGGAGCAGGGGTTTCTGAGGTCACCATTCACTGATTACATGGACTTGGGAAAATCAAATAATTTACTTGAATCTCAGTTTCTTCATTTATAAAATGGGGCAATGATATTCGTTCATACATACTCTAAGGATTAAATGAGATAATGTTTAAGAATGCCATAAAGTCTTATTCCCTTGTGTGTGTGTTTCCATTATCTTTCCTCTCTGAGGACATACATGAGTATCTCCACTTTCTAACATAGAGTAAGGACTCAGCAAATATTTGATCTCCAAATTCCTCACAATCATTAGACTTAACTATCAGCAATTTGATATGAAACTGTTTGGGAAATAGAGTTTTACAGGGTAAATGCAAATGGACTACGTTTTGCCTACTATTTCAAAAGCTAGGCGAGCTGGTATAAAACACTCTCAGAAGAAATTAAGTGCCCACCAGAGGTACCTTCAGCTCTCCCATACTCTTAGCAATATCATTATCTCCTTAATCCCTACTTCAGATTCTACTGCATCAATTTTTAAGATATTATAGGGGGTTTTTGTTTGTTTTGCCTTTTTGACATCCCAACTTTTGGTTCCTTATTTTTTTCTCTTAAGATCTAGTTCTCAGAAGCCTTCAAACAAGTGGCTTCATTTTTCTTTGACGTTTAGTATATTTGTTTTTCAATTACCTCCGAACTCACTGAATCCACTCTTCACATACTTCTTCCATTTATTGTTCTGAATCCCTTAAAGCTGGGTTTTAAGCACCTCACTCCAAATGAGTCCTGCTACCATCAATGACTCCTTGCTGATAGAGACAAGGAAACATCTACATTTATTCTGAAGAGATCTCTAATGTTCCCTTTCCTCCCCAGTCACCAGGTCACACAGCATGGCTCTGGGTCCATGGCTGACCCACTCAAACTAGATGATAGTGACCAACTCCTCGTCTATTAATCTCAATGTAAACTTGCTCTTTCATGAGCTTCATCGAGCCTTATATTTTATGAGCATATTTATTATCAGTAAATTTTACAATATGTTTCTATATTTTTTTGTGGATAGAAAGCTAAGCTTTTCAAAGGAAAAAAATTCACTCATAATTGGTAAGTCAGGAGCTAGACCCTGCCTAACCTTAGCTACTTGAGTCACTGAATAAACCAACATGTTCTGACAAAGAGACTAAAAACTTAAATTATAAAATTTCATCCTCACTACATTTTCCCTGCTTTAAAAATATTGAACAACTTCTCTGATCTGTAGTGAACTGAGTAGTGAGACTGGAAGAAACGAGAAAAAGGGCAAAAGAAGGGTTAATCCAAAGGTTAAAATCTGAAAAACTAAGTATAGGTTGAGAAATAGAGATTCATAAAAAGCATTCAATAAGTTATTGATAGTAATGCCAAATGTGAATATTTACGATTATTCCAAAATTCTTGGACGAAGACTGATTTCCAATCACCTCACCAAGAAGCGAGCTTGAAGTTACAAGTGAAGAATCAGGTGAAATCATAAGCTCTACTTTACTATTTTTTATCAATTTTTACAACAAATTAATTCCTTCAATTCTGAAAGAATAAAGATTAGCCCTTGTTCTTATTTGCTAGTTTCCATCCCTCAAGTTCTCTTCCTTTCATTTCCTCTAAGTTATTCACACTGATTGCTACATATTTCCTTTCCTGCATCATATCAGGCCTGTGAGATGTCTCCCAACAACCTAGTTTCGTGTCTGCAAAAAATAAGAGCATCAGTGTGGAGAAGTTTCCCTCACAGGATAACGCCTCTCACTTGCACACTCGTGCTGGATCTCTGGTTCCCATGCTGCATTTACGGTGGAAGAAGCTGGCCAAATGCCACCCACACCTCTTTCATCAGAAGCAGACCCAGAGTCAAAGGAATTCAATCCAAATTGGCACATGAAATCTGTCCCTGTCCCTTTCTGATAGCAAAATGAATGAGCATTGACAACTACTGTGATTTTTTTTTTTGTCAACAGGCAAGTCTCAGGTCCTGCAAACAAGAGCCCAGTGTTTCTTTGCACAACAATGGGCATGTTTACCTGCTAAGGGACAGTGGGAATGGGTAGGTCTGGTTTTACTAAATGGTGAGACCAAAACCATGCTGATGGGAGAAAGATCCTATCCTGGATTTAGACTGTATTATATTCAAAGGAAAAAAAAACAAAAAGAATTTAAAAAAAAAAATCTTATCTTTGCAAGGTGTCCTTATATCACAGAGGATTCAGTAAACAGAGCCAATCTCAACACAACTCTTCCCTGGAAAAAAAATAGCATCCTGGGTCTTAGTTATCTAGTGCTGCTATAACAGAAATACTACAAGTGTATGGCTTTAACAAACAGAAATTTATTCTCTCAGTCTAGGAGGCTAGAAGTCTGAATTCAGGGTGCCAGTTCCAGGGGAAGGCTCTCTCTCTCTATGGGTTCTGGCAGAATGTCCTTGTCATCAATCTTCCCCTGATCTAGGAGCTTCTCAGCACAGGGACCCCAGGTCCAAAAGAGGTACTATTCTCTTGGCTCTTGTTTCTTGGTGGTATGAGGTCCCCCTGTCTCTCTGCTTGCTTCTCTCTTTTATATCTCAAAAGAGACTGACTTAAAACACAACCTAATCTTGTGGATTGAGTCCTTCCTCCATAACATAACTGCCTCTAATCCTGCCTCATTAACATCGTAGGTTAAGATTTCAACACATAGGGCAATCACATAAGCTTACAAAATGGTGGACAACCGCACAACACTGGGAATCGTGGTCTAGCCAAGTTGACACACATTTTTGAGTGACACATTTCAATCCATAACAGTGACTGAACAAGATCTGAGAGGGTGTCTAGTCATATCAGTATTCCCATTAAAACTGAGCAGAGAGCCTACATCTGAAGATCAGTGGTCACCACTCTCTTGGGAGTTTGGATCCCAAATGGATGCTGAAACTAGCACCACTCTTTAGATAGCACCAGAGGATCTCAGACTCCACCTCTGTTTTTATAACATAATAGTCCTTCCCTACACGAAGTAGGAGTCCCTTAGTGGTGCAAATGGTTATGGAGTTTGGCTGCTAACTTGAAAGTTTAGAGGTTCCAGTCCACCCAGAAGTACCTTTGAAGAAAGGCCTGGCAATCTACTTCTGAAAAGTTGGCCCTGGAAAACCCTATGGAGCACTGTTTTACTCTGACCCACATGGTGTCGCCATGAGTTGGAATCGACTTGAGAACAAATGATACTATTTCTACATGAACTAACTCCTGACCTTGAATTCACACCTTCCAGAAGTCAAATTTTATCCATCAAACCTCTCTGGAAGGTAGACTCAGAGGCTCAGCACCTCCTAACTTTCTCCACTGTCCCTTGGTCCTAGACCAGGTGTTGCCACTCTCTTTATCCTACCCTTCATGTAATCTTCACCACTAAATTTCCCACCAGCATGCTTTTTTTTTTTTTAATTTCCTATAGTTTCCCATTACAACTCTGGTGGAAAGTATTCTCTTCAAAAATTTGATAAAAAATAAACAATCACTTCTCATTTGGTATATTTTAAAACAGAACTATTTGATCTCTTATCTCTGATTTTTAACCCAAATAGAAAACATCTCTAGGGCAATCAGATAATTCAGAGATTTTAGTTCTTGTCTACTTATATTTTTCTTCTCAAAATAGGTATTTAGCCTCCTCCTATAGTTCAAAGCTCCTTAAATATTCCAAGTCATAACAGTAACTCAATCCTTTAAGCACATAACATTTCAACCCATATGAGCACACTGAAATAATTCCTTGTAAGAGCTGTGTAAACATCTGGACAAATCTTATCCTATCACATCGCCGTGTACTTTAGTAACTGAAAGTCTATTCTAAGCACATGACCGCAACTACTTGCATTGTAACAGACGATGTTCTCAGTATATGATTATGTTGCTATGGCATCAACAAACCAAGATCTTACGAATCCTCTTGTTTACCAGGAACATTTTTAAGGAAAAAAAAAAAAGATTAATGGTTCCCTATTATATCATATAAGGAGCCCTGGTGGCGCAGTGGTTAAACGCTTGACTGCTAACCGAAAAGTCAAACCCACCGGCTGTTCATCAGGAGAAAGATGTGGCAATCTGCTTCTGTAAAGATTTACAGCCTTGGAAACCCTATGAGGGAGTTCGACTCTGTCCAATAGCGTCACTTTGAGGTGAAATTGACTTGATGGCAATGTGTTTGATTTTTTGGTTATTACATCACACGTTTGCACTTATAATCAGTGTATAAATTCAGCATCAGGTATAAAAAGTAATACTTTAATGTTTTCTTAGTGTACAAAATCAGAACATTTTCACTAATCTTTCATAATTCCCAGAATTTATCTGTAGACTGTACAGCGACAGAACTATATTTTTGTAATTCATTAACATGCACCAATCAATAGAATAAATATGGAAGACTAAAATGCAAACTGCAATATTTACATTTTCAACAAAGGTCATGCACAGTGTTAATTTATTTTGCCATATAAGTATATCTTTGACATATGTGCAATAAATTCCACATAGCTGAAGGAATTTGCCAGTCCTTTTAAATTAGATTATCTCAAGCTATTTCCAAATCCCCAACAAACAGTGAAACAGAGTTTTGCATTCTACATGTATAAACTTGACTGACAACAATGATCTGCATAAAACACTTTCCCTATAAGCCCAAGTGTTCTTTTCCTTCATTAGTTTCTGTGAATTCATATTCCAAAGTCTCTGATTCAGACAGATTGTTTTCTCCAGCTTTTGTTACAGTAAAGTCATTTCAGCTAAACCTCAAAGGAGACAACACATTCTTATAAATCTTTTGCTAAATTGTCTTACCTTATAAAGGAAAAATAAATAAGCATTAGATGAAGATGAAAATCAATCATTCACAGATTAGAAAAGCCTGGTTCTATCCCACCCCCAAAAGAAAAAATGCTGACTAAGCAATTGTACTACAGAGAAAAAGGTCATATAATAATATTCCATATATATATTTGTTTCCTGTGGTTGTTATAAAAAACTATTAGAAACTTGGTGGCAGAAAACCAAACACATTTATCCTCTTGCAGTTCTGGGGGCAGAAGTCCTAAATCAATTTCACTAGGACAAAATCAAGGTGTTAGTGGGGCCACACTCCATCCGGAGGCTCTAGGGGAGAATTGGTTCCTTGCCTTTTCCAGCTTCTGGAGGCAGTCAGCACTCCTTGACTTGTGGCCAAGTTACTCCAATCTCCACCTGTGGGGTCACATTGCCTTCTCTTTTCTGTGTCAGACTTTCTTCTGCCTCCCTCTTATGCATGTGATTGGATTTAGAATCCACCCAGATAATCCAGGATAATCTCCCCATGTCAAGTTTCGCGTAAGGTCACATTTACAGGTTCAAGATATCAGGTTAGGACCTGATATCTTTGGGTAGGCAGGTCTACTTCTGTTTCTTCATTTCTACTGTTAGTTATTTGCTTTTAGTACTGACAGAACCTCTTCCCACATTTTCCACATACCCATACAAATAGTAGCTTTGCGCAACTTGGTTCAAATCGTTATTCTTCTCTTTATGTGCCAAAATGTTCTTTCCTTTAAATCAGGTAAAATATGACAATCCAGTCATACTAACTGATTCCCAATAGCTGAACAGTTACATTTGGAACAGGGATGAGAATCATTCTCTATCCCCAACCTTGCTTTCACAAAATTTTTATTATTTCATTACCAAAAAGAACATTTCAAGATCTATCCTGCAGTACAATGATGTCAGTGATAGGATAATATCCATACGTCTACAAGGAAGACAAGTTAATAGTAACAACTATTATTCAAATTTATGCACCAACCACTAATGCCAAAGATCAGGAAACTGAAGATTTTTACCAACTTTTGCAGTCTGAAATTGATTAAACATGCAATCAAGAGCATTAATAATTACTAGTGATTGGAATGCAAAAGATGGAAAAAGAAGAAAGATTGGTAGTTGGAAAATATGGCCTTGGTAATAGAAACAATGCCAGAGATCGCATGATAGGAATTTTGCAAAATCAACAGCTTCTTCACACCAAGTACCTTTGTCAACAACATAAATGGTGAATATGTATGTGGACCTCACCAGATGGAATACACAGGAATCAAAAAGAATACAGCTGTAGAAACAGACAACAGAGAGGCTCAATATCATTAGTCAGGATAAGGTCAGGGGTCAACTTCGGAGCAGACCATCAATTGTTCATATGAAAGTTCAAGTTGAAGCTGATGCAAATTAGAACAAATCTATGAGAGTCAAAATACTACCTTGAGTATATCCCACCCGAATTTAGACACCATCTCAAGAACAGATTTGAGGTATTGAACACTAATGACTGAAGACCAGACAAGTTGTGGAAAGAGATCAAGGACATCATACATGAAGAAAACAAAGGGTCATTAAAAAGACAGGAAAGAAATAAAAGACCAAAGTGGATGTCAGAAGAGACTCTGAAACTGGCTCTTGAAAGTCAAGTAACTACAGTGAATGGAAGAAATGAAGTAAAAAAGCTGAACAGAAGATTTCAAAGGGTGGCTTCAGAAGACAAAGTATTATAATAAAACGTGCAAAGACCTGGAGTTAGAAAACAAAAGTGAAAAACATGCTTGGCATTTCTCAAGCTGAAAGAACTACAGATTCAAGCCTCGAGTTGCAATATTAAAGGATTCTACAGGGAAAATATTGAATGACTCAGTAAGCATCAAAAGAAGATGGAAAGATTACAGTCACTGTATCAAAAAGAACTGGTGACGGTCAACCATTTCAGCAGGTAGCATATGATCAACAACTGATGGTACTCAAGGAAGAAGTCCAAGCTGCGCTGAACGGAATGGTGAAAAACAAGGCTCAGGAATGGACAGAATATCAACTGAGATATTTCAACAAACAGATGCAGTGCTAGAGGTGCTCATTCATCTATGCCAAGAAATGTGGAAGTCAGCTACCTGACCAACTGACTGGAAGAAATCCAAATTTGAGCCCATTCCAAGGAAAAGTGATCCAAAAGAATGTGGAAATTATAAAAAAAATAATTAATATTACACACAAGTAAAATTTTTCTGAAGATCATTCAAAAGCAGTTGCAGCAGTATACCAAAAGGGAACTGCCAGAAATTCAAGCTGGATTCAGAAGAGGACGTGGAATGAGGGAAATCATTGCTGATGTCAGATGCATCTTGGCTGAAAGCAGAGAATACCAGAAAGAAGTTTACTTGTGTTTTATTGACTATGCAAAGGCATTTGACTGTGTGGATCATAACAAATTATGGAAAACATGAGAATGGGAATTCCAGAACACTTAACTGTGCTCATGAGGAAACTTTACTAAGACCAAGAGGCAGTGGTTTGAACAGAACAAGGGGATACTACATGGTTTAAAGTCAGGAAAGGTGTGTGTCAGGGTTGTATCATTTCACTATACTTATTCAATCTGTATGCTGAGCAAATGATCTGAGAAGCTTGACTATATGAAGAAGAACAAGGCATCAAGATTGGAGGCAGACTAATTAACAATCTGTGATATTCAGATGACACAACCTTGCTTGCTGAAAGTGAAGAGGACTTGAAGCACTTACTGATGAAGATAAAATACTAGTCTTCAGTATGGACTACACTTCAACATAAAGAAAACAAAGACTTCACAACTGGACCAATAACCACTATTATGATAAATGGAGAAAACATTGAAGTTGTCAAGAATTTCATTTAACTTGGATCCACAATCAATGCCTATGGAAACAGCAGTCAAGAAATCAAATGACGAATTGCATTGGACAAATCTGCTTCAAAAGATCTCTTTAAAGTGTTAAAAAGGAAAGATGTCACTTTGAGGACTAAGGTGTGCCTGACCCAAGCCATAGTACTTTCAATCGCCTCATATGCATGTGAAAGCTGGACAATGAATAAGGAAGATGGAAGAAGATTGATGCCTTCGAATTACGCTGTTGGCCAAGAATATTGAATATACCATGGACTGTCAGAAGAACCAACAAATATGTCTTGGAAGAAGTACAGCCAGAATGCTCCTAGAAGCAAGGACGGTGAGACTCCATCTCATCTACTTTGGACATGTTATCAAGAGGGACCAATCCTTGAAGAAGAGAATCATGTTTGGTAAAGCAGAGGGTCAGCAAAAAAGAGGAAGACCATCAACGAAATTGATTGACACAGTGGCTGCAACAACGGGCTCAAGCTACATAACAACAATTCTGAGGATGGTGCAGGACAAGGCCGAGGATGTATCAACCAATAAGAGAAGAGTCAGTCTCTATTTTCTTAGCCTGGAGGGGGAAAGAGACAGCAAATAAAGATTTTACAACCAGCTGTCATAAATGCTCTGATGTAAAGGCGAGAGTATTATGGAAACACATGAGCAAAGAATCTAATTTCGTTTTGTTGTACATACTAGGGTCGCTATGAGTTGGAACCAACTGGACAGCATCTAACAACAACAGCAACAACACCACTATTCCTCTTGCTTCTTCACAGGTTCCAACCTCATAGGCATCTCTGACCTTTAATGGGGCTGCTGACCTGCGCCATCCCTCTTCTGCCAGTCCAATTGCCTTTAATCCTTCAATGTCTGCCTCAAATCACTTTTTCCATGAAACTTTCAGTACTTGCTCTGGTAATACATTATCCTTTCATATAGTATACGCTCTTGGCCTTTTTTTTTTCTCTCTTTTTAAGTCTTAATTATTCCTGTTTAATACTTAGTTAAAAATATGCATATTGTCCCCACTATACTGTAAGCTCCTTAAAATCAAGAATGGTCTTATTCAAATTGACATTCTCTGCCCTTATTCCCTCCCTTATTCACCCACATCTTGCAACCGAGACTTCCATATAGCTGAGTTTCAATAATTGTTCAATTAAACCTATTCTCTACTTTGGGCAGATCTCTCTGGCTATATGACTTTGCTTCCCCAGCCAAATTATAAAGAAGACAGATCATCTGTTCTAATTCTTAGCAAAAAGGTAGTTATAAAATGCCTAATACATAGTTATTTTTTAGGGATATGAATTCCTTAAAAGGACATTCTTTATAATTGCAGTTGTTATTACATTTTAAATAGCTATCTAGAATAAAAATTATCCTTTTGAAAGGAGAAATAATTATTAAAGTAGTACATTATGGCATATGCATTATTCCTTCAAATTGTTACTTCTTTAGAAAAATAAAGCTAATTTTTAAAATGTAAATTCAAATAACTATGTTTAGAACGTTACATACTTTTTTTTAATATATCAAAACAGAAAATATCACAAATACTTTTTTTAATCCAAGCTAAGAAGTATAGAAGCCTTATTCATTACACAAATACTTGAGTGCTTTTACATGCCAGGCACTGTATATATATCGAAGATGTATCAGCCAATAAGAAAAGAGTCAGTCTATCTTCTTAGCCTGGAGGGGGAAAGAGATCGCAAATAAAAATTTTATAATTAGCTGTCATAAATACTCTGATGTAAAGGAGAGAATATTTTGTAAACACATGAGCAAACATTCTAATCTAGTTTGGGGAGTAAGGGAGAAATAATTATTTTGAGACCTAAAGGATAAGTAGTAGTTTAAAATGAAGGTGATGGGGTAGATGAGCTTTTCAGACAGGGTCAAAGGTTCTCTTGCAACAAGCAACTCAAAACGTTTAGGGTGGCTACCATTTACTGAGCTCCTGGGAAGTGCACAAAGCCACAACTGAAAGCTATGTTACAACCAGATAAGGTAGGTCCTTGCATGCCAGATTAAAGATTTTAGAAAACCATAAAAATGTCTTCAACAAGTGACACAATCAGATTTGCATTTTTAAACAATTTCTCTGGCTCTAATAAGGAGAACCAATTAGTAGGTGTGGGAAAACCACCTTCAGTGATATTAGAGCAATCCAGGCAAGCCACGAAGGGGACTTAGACTAAACCAGTAGCAGTGGAAATGGGGAGTGAAGAGGATAGATTTAAGATGTTTATTCACTAAACTCCAACAGTGCTTGGTGATTGGTTACGTATGGGAGGTTACAAAGAGTGGGCAGTTAACCATAATTCTCAAGAGTTTGAGCAACTCAGCAGATGGCAGTGTTATAAACTGAGATAGGCGACACCATCTCAGGAGCAGGTTTGCGAGGAAAGATCAGATTAATTTTGGAATTCTTTGCCAGTGAGACAAAGATGTTCAATGAATAGACATTGCAATTATGGGGCTACAACTCTGAAGTGAGGTCTGAAATAAGACAAATAGATTTGTAAGCTATCCTCTTATAGAGTGTGACTGCAGCCATGGCAAAATTTTTAAGAGACAGTACAAGTAAAAGCGAAAGAAGGCCCAGAACAAGGCCCTGAAAATTTCTAAAGGGAGAGTAAAAAGCTAACGTAAAATGTTGAGAAACTATGGAAAAAAAAAGAAAAAAAATAAGACAGTAGGGTGTCATGCAAGAAGCTAAAGAAAGCAAAACTCATGCTTTAGTCATTCTAAGTTTGGATAAATAAGAGAAGTATCTACTCAAAAGATTATTTTTAATTGTAGGTCAGAGAAGTAGAGGGCAAAGAACATGTAATTATTTTTATTTGGACTTTTTAAAATTTTGCGAAAGAATTGCAGTTCTTTTTTGAGTGAAAAACATACTATTTTAAACTATATGTACTGAATAAGTATGTTACTAAAAATGAAATATCTAAAACCTGTAATCTACTTATAGGCAGCAATTAGAAATTGACACAGAGTAGTTTTGGGGGACAAAGTTGAAAAAGTATTCATAAATGATCAATAGTTCTCCAAAAGTTTATGGCCCAGCTACATATGTACTTCTGTATCATAATGATGAAAATGATATTATGATTTGCTTGGATTTATATAAGCTCTTTCTTCCAAACATCTCAGAATAAATTTGCAGGTGACACCTTTAAGAGATCAGAAACCAAAAACCAAAAAACCAAACCTGTTGCCATCGAGACGGCAGCAAGAAAAAAACCGAGTGAGAAAAATTTTGTGCATGATCTGGCGAAAGTTACTGTGCTTTTTCTAGACCCAGTTTTCCTAACTTATTTTAAAGTAAAGTAAACCTACTTTCTAGGTTTATTTTGAAGTTTACTGAACATATATTTAAAGAACCTGGAAATGTTTGATACATAGTTGTTGTTGTTGTTGTTAGGTGCCGTTGAGTCAGTTTCAACTCATAGCAACCTTATGTACAACAGAAATAAACACTGCCCAGTCCTGTGTCGTCCTCACAATCATCGTTATGCTTGAGCCCATTGTTTCCGCCACTGTGTCAATCCATCTCATTGAGGGTTTTCCTCTTTTTCATTTGACTCTCTACTTTACCAAGCATTATGTCCTTCTTCAGAGACTAGTCCCTCCTGATAACATGTTCAAGTATGTGAGACAAAGTCTCACCATCCTTACTTCTAAGGAGCATTCTGGTTGTACTTCTTCCAAGATAGATTTGTTGGTTCTTCTGGCAGTCTATGGTATAGCCAATATTCTTCGCCAACACCATAATTCAAAGGTATCAATTCTTCTTCCATCTTCCTTGAAAACACCATGGCTTGGGCCAGGCACACCTTAGTCCTCAAAGTGACATTTTTGCTTTTTAACACTTTAAAGAGGTCTTTTGCAGCAGATTTGTCCAATGCAATATGCCATTTGATTTCTTGACTGCTGCTTCCATGGATCCAAATAAAATGAATCCTTGACAACATCAGTATTTTCTCCATTTATCATGATGTTGCTTATTGGTCCAGCTGTGAGAATTGTTGTTTTCTTTATGTTGAGGTGTAATCCATACTGAATGCTATGGTCTTTGATCTTCATCAGTAAGTGCTTCAAGTTCTCTTCACTTTCAGCAAGCAAGTTTGTGTCATCTGCATAACGCAAGATGTTAATGAGTCTTTCTGCAATCTTGATGCTTTGTTCTTCTTCTTATAGCCCAGCTTCTTGGATTATTTGCTCATCATACAGTTTGAGTAAGTATGGTGAAAGGATACAACCCTATGCACACCTTTCCTGATTTAAAACAACTCAGTATCCCCTTGTTCTGTTCGAACCACTGCTTCATGTGCACAATTAAAAGTGTTCTGGAATTCCCATTCTTCTCAATGATATACATAATTTGTTAAGATCCACAGAGTCGAATATCTTTGCATAGTCAATAGCACAACGCTTTTGAATGATCTTCAGCAAAACTGACACATAGTAGGAACTTAATATTAGTTTTACTACTAGAGAGTAAAAAACTACTGGCACACAACACATTATATACTTGGCAAGATTACATCATTTTGAAAAGTATAATAAGCATTCTTTTAATATCATTTTTATCATGCAACAGTGTTCTTTTTTATCTTTTAAATGGAACCCAGATTCAGTAAAAAAATGAAGTTATTATATCATTTTCCTTCCTATTGTGAAAAGCAGAACATTATCACTCTGAAATTGTGACTGACCATATGCTCTAACCAGAGTCCCATTTCATTCATTCACTTTTTATTCAGTAATTCATTAATAAATATTTTTGGAGCATCTGCTGTACTAGCTGCCGAGAGCAGGTTCAAGACTGACACGTGCCTGCTCACAAGGAGTCTGCAGTCTAGAAGAAGAGACAGGCATTAAACAAACAATGAATTACAATTAAGTTCAATGCTACAGAGGAAAAGGACATTTTACTCCTTTTAAAGACTTGGCTTTTATTTTACAGTGCTCAGAAAATTTGGCTTCCTGATGGACCTCACTACTCATCTGAAATGTACACAATCCCTTTTTTGGCCCCACTAATATGCACATCGGAGCCCTGGTAGCGCAGTGGTTCAGAGCATGGCTGCTCACCAAAAGGTCAGCAGTTTGAATCCACCAGCGGCTTTTTGGAAACCCTATAGTGCAGTTCACTCTGTCCTATAGGGTCACTGTGAGTTGGAATTAACTCCACAGCAAAGGTTTGGTTTTTGGTTTTAATATGCACATCTAACACATGCTTTCACTGACAAAAGAAGAAAACCGGTATCAACATGTGATGACTAAAGTATTTGCACTTACTCATTATTTCTCAGAACAATGATTACATCACTTCCATTAAATGCAGAATCTGCCAGCATGTCTCCACTAGACAGACATGTTTGTCTATTTAGCAAACAAATAATTATGCCTGGCCATTCATTAGATCACTCATTGAAGAAATATGTATGTTGGGAAACAATGCATGTCAAGCAGCATAGTTGGCACAGGCAGATGAATAAGACAGTCCCTGTCTCCAAAGATTTCAAAGAGTCTTTCAGAAAATTAGGTGCCTAAAAGCCAAAGTAACCCTCCCCCAAACTCGAGCTTCCTTTATTGAATGAATGACCATTTAAGAGCTTCAGAAATAATGATTTTTTTTGAATATATCATTTCAATTAACTTCCACAAGCATCAATGAGGCTCATGAGGCAGGTATTTGTATGTGTCTTCTCTTGTAAATGAGCCTGAGGACACCAAGTGGTTGATGTCACTTCTTTCCTAGTCTGCTCTATAGGGGTTCCCTTATTCAAGTTTCTGATTCCAAGGCCTACTTAGCTCAATCTGTTTGCAGCTTTAATGTGTGGCTTTTCTAAAGTCCAAATATGATAGTATCACTGCCTTGTTTTACAGCCTATTGAGCTTTCAAGGAAAATGAAAATGGGAATATATAACAATACTTAGCCATTTAAAAAGAAAATGCATAATAATGTAGGAAAAGCTCATGATAAAATAGTAACCACAAATAATTACAAATCTCAATAGGTGCAATTATAAAAAAATATTTATGTAAGTATTTTATCAGAGAAAGGAAAAATAAGCAAAAAGATAATAGTTGTTTTAAAATACTGTTTCAAAACACTTTTTAATGTTGTTATATTGTTTCAACAATTTTTAAAGCAGAGGGGAAACTGAAATCCCAAAGCAATGTTGGTAGCCCCCCATCATCAACAGGATAAAGTTTAATCCCACGTCTTACACCTTTTCATAACTCTGCACCAACATGCCTTTTAGCTGACTTTCTCACCAATTTCCATGGATACACTGTACTATGTATTCCTCCCTCAACATTCCATTAACTTTTATGTCTACATACTGCTCATGCTGTTTCCTATACCAAATACAGTCTCTCCCTTCTACCAGCCCATCTTAAGTGCCACTTTGTATGGAATTCTATTTCAGGTCTAGGCACATAGCATCACAATTATGAGCTCCTCAGGTTCTCTCACTACTCTTAACGGCTTTAGAGCATGGATCACATTTATTTTTATTTTCTCAATGCCTAGCACAGGGTACTTGCAGAAAGTAGACACGTAACAATATTATGTTGACTAAATGTCTCTGTAAGTTTTCATAAGTGAGAACATTTTTTGTTTGATAATGATGCTTTGATAGTTCTTTAATTAAGGTTAGGATGTTCAGTGGATTCTACTTTGACATTATCATAACCCTATTCCCCGATTCTATCAACTTCTAATTCTTCAGTGAGATAAGAATTCAGATGGAAAGTGAAGTTAGAATTGTGCTGGACTGCTTCTGACTACAGTTATCCATCCTTCCCTGCGAATGCTTGCGTAAATATGTACAGCCTTGGAAGCCATATGGGGCAGTTCTACTCTGCCCTATAGGGACACTATGAGTTGGAATCAACTATTGGTTGATCAGCTAGCCTGATCAATATTGACTGTGAGCTGATGGAGATTGGAAGGTGGGTGCATAAGGCCCTGGACAAAACAAATGATATTCAATTGCCAGTGATTCTCCAGAGCACGGGAGCTTGAGCCATTAGCAGCTAACATCCACAGAAGCTGGGGAATAGGTCCACAAGCTTGGTAAAGGGACCTGGGAGGGGTATCAAAAACATCAACTAAGTCATTCAAAAGCAGAAGTGACAGCATAACTGGCTCTTTAAAAAGAATATAAAGCAGCAAGGAGAGACATTTTGAAAGATAAAAGTCTTGTTTTCTAGCTTAACCAGCAGTGTTTCTAGGTCAACCAGGGGTTGTTCATATTTATCTGCATAGCCTGACATTATCTATAGAAAGTCCTTAAAACCTGAGTCTTCCATTAGATGTCTGTGTTATGTGAGACATGGATGTTTCTTAGTTCCTATTTCTTGCTGAGCATCCTGAAATTGCTTCCTTGGATTATTTTAATCTTGTCAAACTCTCATATATGTGACTCAGCCCAAAAAAAGGAGGGATTCTTCATTTCCAGAGTAAGTCCTACATGACTGATCAGATAGCTGCTGGATTATTCTTTCAAAAGCAGTTCATTCTCTGCACAAAGCATGTGCACATCAGGTTTGCTTCTCATTTTCCTAGGTCAGAAATCAAGTTCAAGAAGAATTTTAAGTTGACATACAAGGAATTCTCCTCAAAAGTCTAAAATGTCATTCTCTGTGGGCTCTACCAAACTTTTTTCACATGGAAATTGTCATTAACACATGAACACTGCATTACTGAGTCATAAGCCTGCATTTTCCTCCCAACAAATAAATATTTAACACTGACTAGAACCAAAGAAATATGCTAAAATATATGACAGATCAAATAATGTGAAATTCAGTTTGGAAGAAATATTAGACAGCATCACAAACAGTGAAACTCTTCTAAGCAGTGGATTAAAAAAAAAAAAAAAAAACCTTAGGTGGAAGCCTGATACATGAAATAAGTAAGAAGGCAAACATACTCGCAGAAATAGCGATTGGGAACCCAAGCCTTGACTATCCTGACTTCACCTTGACCACATCTTTGAAAACCCCTCTTTTGACCTGATTTACGGTTTAGGTAACCTAAACTTGGACAGGTGATTTATTTAAGGCCACACATCTGGTTTGTAAAACCCATGTCATCTGATTCCGAGTGTGATATATTTTCTACTACATCACAGCTTAAAGTTACTTTGCAATGTGTTTTGTGGACAGAATAAATGTAAAATAATAATACAAGTTTGTGTGACATGAAACTCCCCACCTCCCTTAAAAAAAAAAAAAAGTTGCCGTCAAATAGATTCTGACTCATAAT
Source organism: Trichechus manatus latirostris (assembly GCF_000243295.1). Lineage (NCBI taxonomy): Eukaryota > Metazoa > Chordata > Mammalia > Sirenia > Trichechidae > Trichechus > Trichechus manatus. Next base: position 2,002,493 of record NW_004444184.1, read on the forward strand.
GGCCCCGTGTGTTGCAGGGTAGAACTGTACTTATAGGGTTTTCAAAGCTGTGACCTCTTGGAAGCAGATAGACAGGCCTTTCTTCTGAGGTGCATCTGGGTGGATTTGAACCGTGAAACTTTCAGTTAGTAATTGGGCACTTAACCGTTTCTGCCACTCAAGGACCTGTGTGACATCAGATGTTATATAAATGCTGTAGAATAAATGCTGATAATTCAGAAGAAAGGAGATGTGAAACTGAACTCCTCTGAATTAATCTCAGAACTTAAATGTCTATGTAAAATTTCTGAGTGTATGAAAAGGCTATGGTCATTACCCCTTTTCAGGAAACAAACAGCTAATGAGAAAATGCGATTAACCAAGTAAAAACGTCAATCTCATTTTTTAAAATTATCTATGCTCTTAGCCCCCAGTAGCCTACCCTCCAAATGTGCTTGCCATCAAAGTGCTTGAACTTAACCTTATTTTCTTTTTCTTTTCTCTCTCAATTTGTAGATTTTGAACTTCTTTTAAGATACTTTAAGAAAGACTACAATTTGAAGTGACAAACAGGGACAAATAGATGTACTGCCCCTACTTTTTTCCCATATAAGAAAAGCATTTGAACGGTCCAGTGACCTGTCTGAATCAGCACCCTCAATCTTACGTCACGTCTTTTTCTGCACTTTCACCCAGTGTCAGGCTCTGCCAGGTATGACAAGCTACTGAATCGCAAGTGTCTCTGGCCTCAGCAGGCCACAGCCTGGCAGCCAATCACAACAGCAAGAACTTCCCGTGGAAGCCAGTCTTTAATTTAACAGTTCAATTGTTTCTGCCTTGTTGTGTCTGCTCTAATCTCAAAATCCCTTCTGATTTTGACCTATGGCCTATTCCTAATTTCCAGCTTCTACCTAACTCTGTCCACTGGGGCTTCCTCTTGCTCTGCCTCTCACATATGGAGTCCCTGTAAGATATAATCTTCTCTTCCAATCAATGCCTGTTGGTTTCTGCCCCACTCCACCCCCCTGTTTGTGGGCTCTGCACTGTTTTTCAGCCTCCTTGTGGTTTTCCTCCTTCTGGCTTCTGGCTCTGTGTGACAGGTCATGGTGCTTCCCACAAGCTTCTCTGGTAACCTAATTCAGTTCAGGAACAGGAGATTCACTATTTTGTTAAAGGTTTGTGAAGCCACAGCTCTAATAGCTTCATCTAGTCGTATGTTTCGAAGAGTAAGTTTAAATTTTTGTTTTAAGTAATCCAAGACATTTTCAGCCAAATATATGGGTCATTATAATGTCCTACTGGTCTATAAATTGATAGTAACTAGATTTTTAAACAAATAAATGTGCAAATATGAACAGTTAATTAAACCATAAAGGTGAAAATGTTCACCTCTTGAAGAAGAATGAAAAGATGCAATAATTCTGGTCTCCAAGGGCTGTAAGTCTTAAGGTTTTATAGTTTCTACATTTTTTAAATTTTAAATCAGTCCTATGAAGGAAGGAGCCAGTAGCGTTAGACCGAGATCTGTAGATCTGGTCACTGAAGGAGTTATCAGCAGTGAGGTTTGCCATGTGAAGAGCAAAAGTACACCTGGGATAGGACTACCTTGACCAGACATCAGATCTTATTCTCTTGAATGTTAAACATAAAAAAATAAATTAATGTTGATACTCCAGATGTATATACTGAACCAGTTCTAAGCTATATGATCTTCCCAGAGAGACAGCAGCAGAGTTTTTATGTCTGAACAACTTATGGGAAGGGTGGGTGACAGTAATACGGGGCCGTTAGGCAGTGGAGGGGGCTGTAGAAGTGGAGAAGCTAGGGAAAGAATGAACACATTTTCAGTATTTCTAAATTGTTTCCAGTTAACCATATTCCCTGACTAATAACTCTGCGAAAAGCACTACTGATTTTAGTACATAAGGGTGGCACTTGGGGTCTGGCACAGATGCCAGAGTTATGCTCTTACTTTGAAAGTGGATTTTGTTTGAAAATGTCTGGAGATACTGAGGTATAATGGATACATCATGGTAGAAGGCAGCAGCTGTTGAAGTCAGAAATTTAGAGCATGAAAATCCAGCTGACAAATTTCTCTTCCCAAAGAGTTTAGGACTATATTCAAACTTCATGAGATCATAACTATCTTCATAATTTCCAACTTGCCAGATTTCTGAGGATTTTAGAACAGCATATGTCTGCTATTATGGCTTTAAGATAAATTTTAGTTTTATTTCACTAACACAGAGACTTAGAAGTTAAATGAAATGGTGGTTCTATATTTAACAAAAGATTTGCATTAAAAGATAAAATTGGTAACTAAAGATGGATTTGCCAATTCAAGAACAGTTTTATACACACATTTGGTCTGATTAGGGTCCTATGCATGCCAAAGGGAATCTGAACCCTTGAGGCACAAACCACCTTATTATATAGAAAGAAACACTCCGTTATACTTATGACCAGCTACTTAAATCCAGACAGGCCCTCCAGTAAAAGTTGTGCCCCTGGTCAATAATTGCGTTGGTAGAATAAGTAAACCATCTACATAATGGTGTTATTGATATTATCAGGGTTTTTTATAAAGAGCAGTGCATTTTTTTTTAAACAACAGAAAGAACTATATGTACTGTTAAAGGAATTAAAATCTACCTACTCCTTACAACTGCATAAAGAAAGGTAACCAAGGCAGCCAATCAACTTTTTCTTTGTGTTTTCAGAAATCATTTAATACCATGATAGAAAAGCTAAAACATGCATTCAAACTAAGGATCAGTTTTTGATCAGCAACATTTCATCCATCGAAGTACGTAGTATAAATTTCCTTTGGTAAGAAAAGAATCAATAGAATATTCATAGAGGAAATACACTTGCTTGTTTAAATTCTTATATTTGCATGTTTAGCAAACACTGTATTCGTTCACCCCTTCACGCATTCACTCACGGTCAATACAAAATTATTAAATATCCAGAGTACTGTAAAGTAAATGTTTTGTTGTAGAGATTGATACAAATGGAAACAAACAAGAGTTTTAAGTGTTATGAAACCTATAGTCTCTATTGATTTTAAAGTAGCTCCCTAGGAGTCGGAATCCACTTGACGGCAGTGGGTTTTTTCATTAGAAGGAAAAATAAAAACTTTAAAGATTTTTATGATTCTCCTATGGAGAATAGAGTAGTTGTGTTGGATTTGTTTATATGTTTTCTTTTAATCTGAAGAAAAATGACAAAAATAAAAGTAGGTGAACAAGATTTGATAATTGAAACATAAATGGCAGTTTTATAAAATATGTAAGTCTTTAAATAATTGTGGATTAATTGAGAGGCATGTTTAAATCAAAGTGGCAAACAGTGAAAACATTTATTTAAAGAAGCACATATCTGAAGTAAAATGAAGTGTTTCACAGCATATGAGAAAAATATATCAGCAAGGATAGATGCAAGTGAGACAGACACAAAGATTTCAAAACTGCTTATTTAATTTTCCTTGTTCTAGTTAAAGAAAAGGCAGAGTCCTCACTTTCTGCTGCTTAAAATTTTGTGTTCCTACTCATAAGATCCAAAAGAAAGAAAAACACACTGCCTTCAAGTTAATTCCAACTCATAGCGACCCATAGGACAGAACAGAACTGCCCACAGGGTTTCCAAGGATTCAAACTGCTGACCTTTTGGTTAGTGGCCAAGCTCTTAACTGCGGCACCACCAGGGCTCAAAAGATACTGTTTATTAAAACTGATGATAATAATTCTCTTTTTTAATCAAAAGTTACTGACTTATTCAGTGGTTTCTGCCAAGGTCACTTAGACAGTTGATGGCAACATGGTATAATAATATAATACAAGCAAAGTCAGAATTTCAGTTTATAATGTGCCACTTGAAGATGTACTTAGTTAAATATTAAATACATCATGCCCGACTATGTGCACATCTGGGCTCGATTTTGAGGAATAGAAAAGAAAATATTCTGACATTTTCTGTGCTCATGGAAGTTCCAAAGAAAAGCCTTCCTCAGAGCACCAAATACAGAGACAGATGTCAGAAATAAGCATTGGAATTGAAGGATACACTCTATGGCAGTGGTTCTCAGTAGAACAGATAGTGACTTCTGGAGGCATTTAGGAGAAATATAGCGGCATGACTCAAAATGAGCTGCGAACATCATTGATAATTGGAACGTGGAATGTAGAAAGTTTGAATCCAGGAAAATTGGAAGTTGTCAAAAATAAAATGGAACACTTGAAGATAGACATCTTAGGCATTAGTGAGCTGAAATGGACTGGTATTGGCCATTATGAATCAGACAATCATATGATCTACTATGCCAGGAATGACAAATTGAAGAGGAACAGTGTTGCATTCATTGTCAAGAAGAACATTTCAAGATCTACAGTGAGTACAACACTGCCAGTGACAGGATAATATCCAGAACAGTTAATACAACTATTATTCAAATTTATGCACCAATCATTAACGCCAAAGCTGAATTGAAGATTTTTATCAACTTCTGCAGTCTGACTTGATAAGACATTTAATCAAGATGCATTGATAATTATTGGTGATTAGAATGAGAAAGATGGAAACTAAGAAAGAACTACTAAAGATCAGTAGCTGGAATATATGGGCTTGGTGATAGACACAATATCAGAGATCACATGGTAGAATTTTGCAAGACTAATATCATATTCATTGGAAATAGCTTTTTTTTTTTAGCAACATAAATGGCAACTACAATGTGGACCTCACCAGATGGAGTACAAAGGAATCAAATTGACTACATCTGTGGAAAGAGATGATGGAAAAGTTCAATATCATCAGTCAGAAAAAGGCCAGGGGCTGACTGCAGAACAGAACATCTATTGCTCATATATATGTTCAAGTTGAAAATGAAGAAAATAAAAACAAGTCCAGGAGAGCCAAAGTGTGACCTTGAGCATATGCCACCTGAACTTAGAGACCATCTCAAGAATAGATTTGACACATTGAACACTAATGACCGAGACCAGGCCAGTTGTGGAATGACATCAAGGACATCATACATGAAGAAAGCAAGAGGTCATTAAAAAGACAGGAAAGAAAGAAAAGACCAAAGTGGATGTCAGAAGAGA
>NW_004444184.1:2007676-2031858 GCF_000243295.1 Trichechus manatus latirostris
GAATGACATCAAGGACATCATACATGAAGAAAGCAAGAGGTCATTAAAAAGACAGGAAAGAAAGAAAAGACCAAAGTGGATGTCAGAAGAGACTCTGAAACTTGCTCTTGAACATTGAGTGGCTAAAGAGAAAGGAAGAGATGATGCAGTAAAAGAGCTGAACATAAGATGTCAAAGGGTGGATGGAGAAGACAAAGTAAAGTATTATAATGACATGTGCAAAGACCTGTAGTTAGAAAACCAAAAGGGAAGAACACGCTCGGCATTTCTCAAGCTGAAAGAAATGAAAAAATTTAAGCCTGGAGTTGCAATATTGAAGGATTCTATGGGCAAAAAATTCAATATCACAGGAAACATCAAAAGAAGATGGAAGGAACTAGAGTTGACCTTCAACCATTTCAGGAGATAGCATATGATCAAGAACTGATGGTAATGAAAGAAGAAGTCCAACAATGTCACAATACAATTTGTGTATTAACTGTTCAATGAGAAACTAATTTGTGCTGTAAACTTTCACCTAAATCACAATAAAATTAAATAATGAAATATATATTATTTTAAATTATTCCTTTTAGCTCTCCTTTATGTTAAAGTTAGGAATGTTTCCTGATTATTTTTTAAAATTATGTAGGTTGGTACATTGAATGGAGTTTGTTTCATGGTAGTAAAGAGAGGGTCTTACAAAACATATCTTACTTCTGGGGTCTGGTAGGGTTGGGAACCTCTGTTCCATAGCATGCCTCAAAATATGAACAAAAAAAGACATAGGCTGGTGGTACAAATTCCCTGCTGCTAACTTAAAGGTTGGCAGTTAGAACCCACCCAGCAGCTTCTCAGTAGAAAGACCTGGTGATCTGCTTCCATAAAGATTACAGCCAAGAAAACGCTATAGGGCAGTTTTACTCTGTCACATGGGGTTGCTATGAGTCGAAAGTGACTAGACAGTACCTAAGAACCACAACCAATGAACAGAAAGTCAGAGCCATGGAAAAATGAGTCCAATGAAAGTACTGAGTCATAGGGACACATACACCATGGTGGTCAACTCATACTTCTCTGAGCAGCTACATGCAAAAAGATGCTTTGCAGAAAAATACTTATGAATAACCAAACTGTATGATGGCTACTAACAACATAGTTGTACAGAGAACACTAACTTTATAGGTGAGAAATGATCACAATAAAGAGATTTGTTGAGAAGTAAAAGTTCCTGGTAATAAATAAAAGAGAGAAGTTAACCTTCATCACTGGAAAATGGCAAGAAAAAGAAAGAATATAGAAATGTGATTAGGATATGAGTGCTCGATGGTCAGTAAACATATCTTATTCATCTTTGTATTCCTGAGCCTATCTATGGTAAGTACTTAATAAAATAGAATACTGAAACAAATATGGGAAATCAACAAAAATGGCAAATAGGTACATCACAAAATTATAAAAAGGACTACCAGTCTCTGATCTTTTTGAAGGTAAATGACCTGACTTCTCTCAGTCTTCTACCTCTCCAAAACTCATTCTTTTGGTTGTGCTTGGAAGTAAGTCTCATTCACTGTGCTCCTGTGTCCTTTTATTTTGAGCTAATCAGATTTTCCTGCCTCCTCTTACAAGCAGGCTGTATATTTGATCGCCAGACCAAAGTCTCTGTCACTGAAAGATTCTATTTGGGGGAAACTAGAGACATTATATACTAAATCATTTAAGCCATCCCAGATTAAGACTGAATTAATTTACATCTCAGGGGAAATTTGAAACAGGAGTCTCTTATCCTGAGGTCCCTTTACTTCCTGCAGAAAAGTTAATTTAGGCCATTTTCTGATTCCTTGCATGATGGGCAACTGCTCCTGTGAATGGATCCAAACAAAAGCACAACGCAAATGTGAGGCAAGTCAGTCCTCTGAGAGAGTTACCCAATTTGAAACTTCAGAACTCTCCTCAGAGCTTCCTAGAACATTCACCGATCAAGGTTATGAATGTATATCATAAAATAATATTAAAAATACCTAACAGAATTTCTTATGATTCACATGACAACAACACATTTAGGAAATAAGTCTAGCATAATTAGGATTTTCTACATATTTGTAATGAAGTATTGATTTAGAGAAAGAAAAAAAAAGAAGTCAGTTTCAGAGTATCTGCAAAAATCATTTAAGCATCATTGTCATAAATAGACTTCTTGTTTGGGACAATAGGTTAGGGAGATGCACAGTAGTTATTTGGTCAATTCTAAAACTGAATTCCTGTGAAACTAAAAACAAGAAGCAATTCAGAGTTCAGCAATGTGAAACATTTTGCGATATTCTTTGCAACACAGGCAGTCCCCGGATCACAAACGAGTTCCCTTCCTGTTTGTCTTTAACTCGAATTTGTACGTAAGCCGAAACACTGAAGTACTGTTTGTATCTAACGTCAGCTAGTCAAATGTTTCTCTTAGTATATACTATGTAGTGTACCTTTCTATATATAAAAACATTAAAGAAACACTTCCATATAAACTAAAACATCGTTAACATTATAATACAGTAATAATAATAATAATGTTTTGATATGGCTTGCAAAGTAGTGCCCATTTGTTATTATGAACCATTATAGCTACTTTGAATTTTTAATACAATAGGCTTTATGGGGGTTGATTCGTAACTATGGATTGTACTTAAGTTGGACATTCAGAACTGGGGACTGCCTGTATATTTTTTAAAATGACTGTATGTATCATGGCGAAATCGGACTTTATTCCATAAGATTTTTAAAACAATTATTATATTCGCAGTAAAACCAAAATTGTGCTTTACCAAAATTTTCCATCTGGTTTTAACACAGATTTCCAAAACCATATGCTTTTTATCAACGAACAGGATATATAGCCTAGATGTTTCATAGCAATGGGAAACACGGACACCATTATACTGAACACTGAAAAAACTTCTATCAAAGCACCTGGTAAACACAAGTCAAAGTGAACTGAGCTTACGATCTACATATATTTCTTTTATCAAATTGGTTATTTATCTTAGGAGAGATGTAGATATTTTTAGATGAAATTTAAAATATGAAATGTATTTTGTGTATTTTTTAATGACTGTTGTAACATTCATCTTGTTGCCTTTCTGAAAAGTACCGTGAGATTTTTTCAAATAGTTACTTTAAGCTAGATTTAAAAAAAAATCACTCTTAGCAGCAAATACAAAAATACTCTCCCCACTTGGTACTGCCAACTGGCTTACCTAATCAATTTCAAGTTACTTGTGTGGCTACTCATGATTTATTCAATGTTAATTAACTATTTTGGACACATTTTTTTTTTAAACAATAAAAAATACTGTTTTCATTATGGAATTATATAAATTCACTTTTTTTCTTTCTTTTGGAATTAAGGAAAGTAATTTTGAGTTACAAGTAGTGGTTTTGTATGCTTCTTGAGAAAATTCCCTAAAACTCTCTAGGGATGTTTCCCCACTTTATGTGAAAATGTCTGAAGACTTATGAAATCAGAGACTGTCAGTGATTCATAAATTAGTATCATAAGCATATATGACTTAGAATCTATTACAGCTCAGGAATTGTGACAGAACCACTATGCACTTGAAACTTCCAAAGCAAACTAAAGTATTTCCAGGACTTCCCTAAGCAGCAAATATGAAAGTTTGCTGATGTGGCCATTCATCAACTTGAAACAAAATGTTCTACATAAATTGAACAGTTGATTGTGTGCATATGAACATCTTCTCTTTCTTTATGGAAGAGTTTTAGAACAATCTCATCATTTGTTAATAAAAAAGAAACCATAAAATGTTAATTATATTTGCCTATTAGACAGGCAAAATGTAAAAGACCAGTAACAATTAGTAGTGATAACCGTATGGAGCATCTTAATCCAGTGTTGTTTGAAACGTAAATTTGTATAATTCTTTAGGAGGATAATTTGGCTATAATTATTTAAAAGAATATACATATCATATGACCTAGTAATATGCTTCTAGGAATTTATCCTATGACAGAGAAGGCAAAGATCTTAGCTAAGAATGTTTATTACCTTACCGCATGTAGTACAAAGAAATATAGTGGTGCAAATGGTTAACATTCTCTGCCGCTAACCAAGCATGTTCAAGTCCACCCAGAGGTACTGTGGAAGAAAGGCCTAGAAATCTACTCTCGAAAAATCAGCCATTGAAAACCCTATGGGGCAGTTCTACCCTGACACTGATGAAGTCATCATGAGTCGGAGTTGACTCATTGGCAAAATTTTTGTTTCACATGACTATCAACACAGGAATGATTAAACATAACATTCATACAATAGAATATTTATATTCTCTAACTTAAAAATGGAAACCTTGCTGACGTAGTGGTTGAGAGCGCTATGGCTGCTAACCAAAAGTTCGGCAGTTTGAATCAATCAGGTGCTCCTTGGAAACCCTACGGGGTAGTTCTACTCTGTTCTATAGGGTCTCTATGAATCGGAATTGACTCGATGGCAACGGGTTTAGTTTTTTTTTGGTAACCTGAAAATATTTCCAAACCATATTTTAAGTTGAAAAATGCTAGTTTCAGACCAATATTATAGAATAATAGCATTTAAAAAAATCTGTGTATCTTTCCACCTATAGACATATAAAAATATATATGTCTCTATGATCATAAATAAGTCAACAACGATATCCTCATTTTAACTAAATATATACCTTTTATTTCTACACATTATATTGGTGATTTGTTTTATAAAATCTAAACCAAAAAGCCTATACTTTTCAGACAAGAATATGTTTGTTTAACAGTGGTTAACGGTCAATTCTAAAATTAGAGCAAGGCTCTAGCATAAATTATAAATATTCTACCAAAATGAAAAGGGAAGAACAGATATTGGCAGAGTTGTAGAAACTCCATGAGATGGATGATTTCTCAAGTTTTAAGGCAGATGTAGTCCATATCTATTTGTATCCCAGACCTGCTCTGCACAGTGTTTACTGCATACAGGTGTCATGTTTTCTCTCCCACAATCCTCTCTATGGAGCTCAATATCTGGCTTAGTGCCTGACAGAGAATAAACACACAATAAATATTTTCTGAATGGATGATCAAATTCCCAGTGTTTAGCAGTTGTTGGAATAGTTAGTTGCACAACCTTAAGCAATGGACAAGTTCAGATGCATTCAAGTGATGACTGCTGTTCACCATACTTAATTTTAAATTACAAAATCTCACAACAATAAAGTACTTGCTACTATTATCACTTCTGAGAGGTGATGTGCTAGGATAGCCTGAAGTAGAAGCCTGAATTAGGTGAAGTGAGGTTTTAGCTACATATTTCTTATGGCCTTTTAATTTTCTTTCTCTCTATTACAATTTTCTTATTTGCTCTAGTGTGTAGTACACTCTTAGACCACCAACAGTGAAGCCACATTTACTTCAGACTATCTCCCCTAATACTTGAACTAGTCAGAAAACTAATAACGGAACAATACAGAAGCTGCTTTTTATAAAAGACTTAGATCTGAGATGATGGTTATCAGGGTGAAGAGATGGAAGTGCTACTAATACAATGAAACTCTACCTAAAAAGCATAGCCCAGTTGGGTTTTGATCCAGAAATAACAGTATCAAATGCACCAGGAAAGCAGAAAGTATAAAAGAATTGAGTGGTTTCCTCAAACTAAGTCCAAGACTGGATTTTTAAGAGGCAAAGATGCAAAGCCAGGTGTAAATAACAGCTGTGGCTAGCAATTAAATATAATCTTTCTGAATTTACAATATGGAAGACACACCTGCACACAAAAGCAACAACCAGAACAAGCAGCATTGTCTTAAAGACAATTTGTGTACTTACTGAAGGGTCATTAATATTCAAACTGTAAACTTCTTTCTGTTGTTGTTTGTTGTTAGGTGCTGTCAAGTCGGTCCCGACTCATAGAGACCCTACATACAACAGAACGAAAACACTGCCCAGTCCTGTGCCATCCTCACAATCATTATGCCTAAGCCCATTGTTGCAGCCACTGGGTCAATCCATCTCGTCAAGGGTCTTCTCCATTTCCGCTGATGTTCTACCTTACCAAGCGTGATGTCTACTACCAGGGATATAGAAAATCTGATGAGGATCACTTTAGCACCTCTATCATCATACTTGCCAACACATGGTTTTCTGTATTTCTTTAACTGTTGATATAGAATTTCTACATAAACCAAGCAGAAATAACTTTTTTTAAAACTAGTAAATTCAGCAGGAGCTTCTGAATAAACAAGAGGAAATATAAGAAGTGAAACAATATTCCAAAATTTGAAGCTTAGTCAAGTTCTGTGTCAAAAACAGGAGGTGATTTATTTGGAATTATTTAGAGGTTTGGCTAACCTCTGTCTTTAAAATGAAAACATACAAAGCTGTGTAAGTGCTCAAGTATGTGGTATTTTTTATATCCTGTTTTCACAAAATCTGAGAAGTTTTCATTTAAAATGAATTAGAATTTCTTCATGATTTTTTATTAGTTCTACAGGGAATACATAATGTATTTGAGAAAACAGATCACAAAAAATACTTCACTCCTCTAAAATAGTCTTAAACACATGAAACAAATGGGAAAAATATCCAATTTACTATCTATTCCTTCTATCCTCAATCATACATAGTGGTCACTAGTCATTCAAGAAAGACACAATTAACTTCCTACGCTAATGTCATTTATTAAATCAGGGAGATAATCTTTAAATTAATCCAGATTTCATTAAAAATGAAATAGAATTAATAACTTCAGACACTAAATTGATGGGTGATAACGAATATTTCATTTGTCTGTTATAGAGCAACAATTACAAATTAATGCCTACAACACTCTGCAAATGTGTTTCAATGAGGCCAGACTGGATTTTAATCTTTTTCCCTACAATAGGATGAATATAGAAAAAAAGAGAGGCGATGCTCATATTACTATAATATTGCAATAAAACTAATATAGTCTTATTGATTCAGAAGTTCACTCTAAAGACCTGTTTTTAATTGTTAAGAATAAAAATACTTAAACTTTTCTGCAATTTAGCATTTGCCTTCCTCAAAATCAAATATTAAAATAGGGAATTTGTACTGCCACTATATAAAAACAATAATAATAGGATTTGGAAAAAATGTACTTTCAACACTTTTTATTGCTTACAAGTTTTGCTTTCCACATAGCTGCAGAACACAATTTATCTAATTTTCTGCCATTACATAACAAGGTTCTCCTTAACTACAGTGCCATGTCCCTCATTTCCTTCTGAGCCCCCACCAAGCACAGGTTTTGGTACTCATATTTTTGTTAACAGTTTGTTTATGACTATTTAGATAGTCATACCCTAAGATGATATAGGTTTTTTCTACTATGCTTCTCACTTCCTTCCGAATCCTCTCTGGTAGCATCTTTAACATCCATATTTCTATTTTCTGTACAGGCAATCTAGGTTATTTTTTATCATGCTCCTCAAAATTTTCCAGACTCTGCCCACTGTCCACTTTCAAAGCTACTTCTACATTTTTAGGCACTAGTTACAGCAGCACCCCAATTCCAGGTGCCAAAATCTTTTTAGCTTTCTATTGCTACTGAAACAAAGTACCACACATTTAGTGGGTTAAAACAACACAAATTTACTTCCTTCGGTTCTAGAGATCAGAGGTCCAAAATGAGTCTTACGGGTGAAAATCAAAGTTTTGTCGGTGCTGCATTCCTTCTGGAAGCTCCAGGGGAGATAATCTGTTTCCCTGCCTTTTCCATATTCTAGAGGCTGCCTACATTCCTTGACTGGTGGCCCTTTCCTCCTTCTTCATGGTGTATCACTCCAACCTGTTTCCATCATAACAACTCCTTTTTCCCTTTTCACATCCCTTCTCTGACTCCGGTTTGCTGGCTGTCCTCTTTAATGACCCTTGTGATTACACTGAGTCCACCAGGATAATCCAGGATAGTGTCCCCATCTCAAAATCCTTAATCACATCTGCAAAGTCTCTTTTGCCTTGTAAAACAACACATTCAGAGCCCTGGAGATGAGAAAATGGACATCTTTGAGGGGTCATTATTCAGCAGACTCAGAGGCCCAAATCAAGAATTACTCCTATTATAAATCACGCATCTATTTAATGCAATATAATTCTCTAGATATGTTAACTGGCTCAGTTTTGAATGACAGCTTTAAAAAGGGATTACATAGAGGGATAACCCTAACCCAAGAGTTTTGCCATCTTTGCCCTGTCAGATAGCATTGTTTCTGACTCTTGCTCCTAAATATCTATGGAAATATGAGTAATGGACTAATCTGAGTCTCATTCACTTAAGGCAATATTTGTAGAATTAAAGACAATAAGTTATATTACTTTGCTTTTGATATTATATGAACGAAACTCTAAATAATAAAATTCTTCCTGATAACAAATCACATGTTCAGTTTGATGTTATCAGAATACTTTATCAAATAAGAAAATCTCTGGATTGTTCTTTAATCACTTTAAAGAAATGATTAAAACTGTAGACCTCTAGTAATCACATTGTCCTGACTGACATGAATATGAGGACCAAATATGTATAAGTATTTAAACCGGTGATTCTAGATAGGCGGTATGGAATAAATTTGATATATTTTTAAAAAGTACACTTTCAAGTTTGTTCTACCTCAGAAAATCAAATCATCAATGAACAGCAGTTCATGAACATCCATACAAGGGCACTGACTAAAATCAGGGGTTCCAAACTTTTTTGCCTAAAACTATATTGTAAAAGAAATACTAAATGGAATATAAGTATTTTATTAATATAAGTTTATAAGTTCAGATTTACTTATTACCATTTCCCTTACTTACTATAAAGTATATCAGTGAAAACATGAGAAAAGTTCAGAGGCAAACTTGAAAGCAGGGGTTACAGTGGCAGCTGCAGCATTACAGAAATCTGTTTAATAATTCCTTTTGATTGCACATTATCCATACATGTAGTCACAAATGATACTATCATTTTAGTAACTTTGCAATTTCTAATTAAAGAGAAGTAGAAGGAAACGTTTTATTTTTATATCTTCTCAGAAATAAACTTTTTGGCAAAATTTAAGAGATTTTTTTAATATTTGGTATAGAACAGATTTGTCTATGTATGCATTGTTTTTATTAAAAAGTAGTTTATTCTACAACAGTTATTTTACAAATGTAGAATAAATGTTCCTGAAATCCCTAAAATGCTTGCCAGATAAATTAGGAAAATCTTTGGAATATATACTCTCTGAATTACTTTTGAGTTTGAAAATTCTGATTCTATTTTCTAATGAAGAAATTGATTTTTCTACCATATCAAACCTTACACTTTCAGTCTTCATCTTATGCAAATAGTATTGAAATGACTCATGGATTTCAATTTTATCTTTCTTAGATTTCAAAGATGACAATTTTCTATGATCTCACACAATCAAATGAAATGGCAACATCATCCACCTAGTTGCCCAAGCCAAGACTTTGTCATCCTTAATTTTTCTTTTTTCCCTCATATAGTACATTTAACCTATGATCAAGGCTTATGCATTTATCTCTAAGAATATTAAATATGCCCATTTCACTCTCATTTCCACTGTCAATGCGTTAGTTCTAACAACCAGTGTTGCAGGTACAACTGCCATCTCCTTATAAGCAGCATGCACTCTTTTAACATAATCTGACAATATTACAATCTATTATTCATGCAGCATTCAGCGTGATCCTTAAAAACATAACTGAAATCACATGACTCTCTGCTTAAATACTCCAATGGCTGTATTTTAGACTTAAAAGGCAAACTCCTTACTACAGTTTACACGGCCATCATGATGTGCACCTGCCTACCTCTCTATATTCATCTCCAATGACTTTCCGTGTTCCTCAATAGATTCCATCTACACAGTCTCCTCTCCATTTTTCAAACATGCAAAAGTTTGTTCCTACTTCGATGTCTTTGCATTTGCTGTTTTTTCTCATTGGAAGGCTCTGTTGGCAATTTATATATAAACCTGTTGCTGGTTTGTGGATTTGAACTGCCGACTTTTTGGTTAGCAGCCGAACACTTAACTACTGTGCCACTAGGGCTCCAAATTACGTATGAAAGGCCCATTTTTTCATTTAAGTCTCAGCTCAAACATCATCTTAGAGATAGTTTATCTGAAATCCTGTCAAAATTAGCTCTACTTCCAAAAGTCACTCAAAATCACATCATCTTGCTTTATTCTTCATTGAGTGTACCAAAATTTGAAAACTATATAGATTATTTGATTTGTACTCATATATTTTCTGCCTCACCAGCTAAAATATAAGCTCCTTGAGAGTATTCACCATTCTAGTTCTGTAACCTACAATCATGGCTGGTACAGAGGTGGTGCTCCAAAAATTTTTGTTGCTTAAATGAATGGTTAGAGAAATTCTCATCTCACTTGTTAGTTGCAACCTGTCTACTTTTGTATATGCCATTCGCATAGTTAAAAATTCAACTGAAAAAGTCCTCCAAGGTTGAGAAGGGAGAGTGTTGACATGTCGTGGGGTTGTTAACCAATGTCATGAAACGATATGTGTACTGACTGTTTAATGTGAAACTATTTGTTCTGTAAACCTTCATCTAAAGTACAATAAAAAAATTAAAAAAAAAAATTCAACTGACTTAAGACAGATGAGAATTCATCACTTCTCGGAAATTTTCATAAGTAACATTTGCTGAACTGTTTTTTTGAAAACTTCTCAATCCTTTAGTAGAATATTTACATATAATACACCTATGTACATTACATACACAATTCTTTATTGTGTTTCTGGTAGTCTGTAATTTTTCTCAGGTTTTATTATATTTATTATTAGATGATAAGCTTCTCAATGTCAAGGACTTCTATAGCACGTGCTTCCTCTGTTTACAATAATGATGATATTTTCTCAGGGGAAACGGTAAAAATTTAACTATTTTTTAAGTTATTCTCATGAAGAAGAAAGGTGAAAATATAAGAAATGGTGAAATTAAGAACTTAGGCAAAACCTTTCTTTCTACATTTTGCATATTCTAAGAGTGTAGAGTAGTTTATATTTGGGGGAAGCTAGAGTTGTTTGAAATACTAAGACGGCAAAATATTTATTCATATTTATTTTCTTTTTTTTTCTGTGTAGAAGATAAACACTTTATATTGTTTCTAAATTACATCAACAAAATGAAAATGTAATAGAAAAAAAGAAAACTAATATATTCTTAAGGCGCTGAGAAGTAGAATAATTCTAACAACAAAAATATTATTTAGTCCATCCATTCCAAAGAGTTTGACTGCATTTTCATTAAGTATCAGGCAATGACTTAACAAATACAAGCAGGCTGACATCCCTAACCTCATAACTGTTACAGTCCATCCAGATAGTCCTTCTAAGAAACTTCTGATCAATAAGTTTGCCAATCATTAGTCTTCAAACCCATTTTGGAAATATATTTTTATTCTACTCTAGTTCTTCAAAAGTAAAAATATACTTCAGTTTTTGAAACAGAAAGAAAAAAAATCTATTAGCTGTTCCTTTTTTTGTAACTTCCTCTACATCAAGAGAATCTTTTTTTTTTTTTTTTTTTCCACAATGATAAGGTCTTTGACAAAGCAGTAGGAAATATTAGTGCCTATCAGAGGTTAGTTCCAAATCATGAACCACTGATTTAAGCTTTATTAAAATTGCACTTGTTCCTAGCTTGGCTTCGCTTAGATAAGCTTTCATTTCCCTCAGGCTGTAGTCTATTACTCTATTACTAATACACTTTTCTGTAATTTCCTCCTTTTTGAGTTCAAGAAAAACGAAACCCCAAATAAGATTAATTTTTGAAAACTAGTACATAGATCCGAGAGGCAGGAAGAATGATGCACACTTGTTTCCTTGCAGGATAAAAGACAGCTTAGAAATTCAGAGGAAAGAAACAAAGTTATTCTCAACGATTACATGTTTTTCAGAAGGGCTGGTAGCTTCCTCAAAGCAATTCCTTCCTAAGGGCCAAGAAAAGCCACACCCCTGCCCAAAGATTCTGAATGGCCAAACTAAACTATCATCCACAGTGACTAGTAATCAGTTGACCGTACTTTCCATCAGCTTGAAAAAGTGGTATAAAGGAATCTGAAAATTTCTTCCTGATGCTTTAATGTTTTGTTTAACATGTAGCTGGCTAAATAGAAAACAAGTATCTTACTACAATTTAAGAAATTAATGTTCGTAGATACCGAAACCCATTGAAATATATATATATTTTTTCTTTAGGCTTCACCCCTGCCTTTAAGGCACACTTCACCTTTGTTGTACTCTGTAAGGGATAAAGTGCAAGAATGCAGTTTCAGAGCTGAGACTGCTGAGTTCTCAAGTTCAAATTCACCAGTGGAATATACGGTGAGGATGAGTTCAGTCAAATAGCTTTCATAACACATGGTACGACCAAATGGAGCTTCCATGGTTTTACTGTAACTTTTTGACAGATTAAGTGTTCCTTTCCTTCTTGGGTTTGTTATTTTTGAATGTCTGTCACTTAAAAAGGCATTTTCATCCATCTGCACACTCAAAGAAAAGGGCACCAATGAAAGATGTCCAAAAAAGCAGTATGATACAAAATTAAGATTATGAAGAAAATGCTTTTTAAAAAAACCAGTAGTTAGGAATAAACAACAAATGAAGGAAGGGAGAATAAAGGAAGAAACTAAAATGCACTAGGCTTTCTATGTCTCATCATATATTTTGGATAAAATATTCCTTACACACTTATGCCTTTGTGACAGTTTCTTAACACAGGAATACATGTTTAAACTGCATGCTAGGATTGAAGTCAATATTTTTTTAAAGAGTGGGAAAGGATGTAAGTAATATTCTGAATAAATAATGACCTAACTTAGAACATTCCCAGGGTGAGAATAATGCCACAGACCCCCAGCATTCCCTAGCCCCCTATCCCAACTGCTTTATTTTTCTCCAGAGAATTTACTACCATCACCAACTCACAGTAACCCCATTTGTGTCAGAGAAGAACTGTGTTACATAGCGTTTTCAATGACTGCTTTTCTGGAAGGAGATCACCAGGCCTTTCTTCTGAGGTGGCCTGTGGTGGGCTCGAACCCCCAACCTTTTGATTAGCACCACATTCACCATGTGCACCTCCCAGGGATTCCATCTGGTATAAAATAGCCATCTAATAAGTATTTGTTAAATGAATGGCTGGAATGCTGGTGTACAAATGAAATAGGAATAAGTCAAAGAATGTCTAATGGGTAGGCAAACAACAGCATCTATGAAAACTAACTTTTATCAATGGAAATGCCTGTTTCTTTTTTTTTTTTAATGGACTGATTTAACCAACATAGAAACCTCCATCAAGATAAATGTTAAGTAACTGGTTTTCTTCTAAAAATACAGAAATATATATATATGAAGGAGAAATTAGGCACAACCAAAATAGTTTCAAAATGTAAGCTATTTACATAAACAGATTATAATATTTTCAATTTCACATACTGTTGGTTTTCTTTCTTAGCCATATTCTAAATCTTGATTTCTTATTAATGCCTGTTGGTTTTACATTAAGAACAATTTTATGTAATTGAGCACATGGTTCTACAAATGATTATTTACATATTGGGAAAATTTTAAATGACATGAAATACTATATATTATTGAGCAAGATATAATAAAATTTCAATTTAAATGCATGCTTTGTTAGTTTAATATGGATAAAGCATACTTCTACAGACTTTCGAAAATCCTATGAATAAATTGATTATAATTGATATAATATTTGCATGAATCAGTATATTTAAATGGAACGATAAAAGTGTCACACATTGAAATAACTTCCTTGAGAAGAAAATAAAGTTGTCACGGTATCACAGTATAAATTGTTCATGGCACTATGGCACAAGGTTTTTAGCTGCTGATTTGCAAATTGTTTTCTGTTTGTGTGTGTGTGTGTGTGTGTGTGTGTGTGTGTGTACTGAATTAGGGCACTGTTATAAATTATATGCAAAAAGACAGGAATCAAACCAATATCAAACAGTCTAAACACAGTACTTCTTTCAGTGGTGGTTAGAGAGATCCGGGTCTAGAGAGCGGCTGTGCGTGAGCAAGCTGCACAGGGCTGCCACCTCAATGTACAAGTGACCTTCTAGTGCTGCCTCTTGTTCTTCATGTAACGCAAACATCTTTTCTGAGACTTATTCTCCTTTTTTGCTTTTCAAAGATACAGCTGACTAAATTCCTTTTCATACGTTCACAACAACACTTTTGGTTTGGGATTTGTTATCTTATAAATGACTTTCATGACTTCCAGTATAATTTTGATAAGCCCTACTCTATCCTAAAGTCTATCTTCACAGGGACCTGTTTCCCAAATAAGAGTAAGAGAGCAGCAAAATTATCTGTACTGCACTGGACATAACTCTTCTTCACTTGTCTCATAATTCGTATTCATATTGCTATTTACTCCAGATACTCTGATGTTGATTATTTAATTTATATTTTTAAAAAGTACTCAAATCAATGTCTGTATATGCTTTATGTGCTGGCTGCCATTGGGTATAAGTTCCCAGAAGGCAGGAACAGATAATCTACTACACTGGAAAATTTTTAGAACAATTCTCACATGTCAAAAAGTTTTCAAGATGATCATGCTATTCAAATATGTCTTGTTACTTGTTTTTGGCTTTTAAATTCCTTAATATTCCCCACAAAAAAATTTTAAACCTTTTTTAAAAAAATTTTCTGGTCTCCTGTTGCGCTTCTGATACTTTTTGTACAAGGCTTAATCTAATTTGTTGACATAAATCATCTAATTGGACTCTTCTCCTCAAATTTTCCTGTTAGTGTCACTTGTCCTTCTGTTTATGTCACAGGTTCAACTATTCCCCCCATTTTAAAATACTGATTTCTCCCTTTGTTTGATTCTATCATTATTTACTTCTGAGAATTTATTCTCTTATGTATCTTCAATAATTGGGCTCTATTGGTATCGTTCCTTTGCTCAACAAACATGCTCAAGTCTCCACCACACTTATTGATTC
Organism: Trichechus manatus latirostris; assembly: GCF_000243295.1. Classification (NCBI taxonomy): domain Eukaryota; kingdom Metazoa; phylum Chordata; class Mammalia; order Sirenia; family Trichechidae; genus Trichechus; species Trichechus manatus. The sequence goes on from NW_004444184.1 coordinate 2,022,694, forward strand.
TTCTCTAACTTAGAGTCCTAATAATCTTCGTCCCAACAGTGATAAATTTCTGGAATGAATAGTCTACCTCAGTGCCTGCCATTTTCACAGCTCCTATTCAATCCGCAAATCCTTGAGGTATTGCTTCCACCCACTATCTTCATGTCCAACTGTTCTACTGAATGTTCCCTTCCCAAACTTAACCATGTTGTTGTTTTTAGGTGCCATCGAGTTGGTTCCAACTTATAGCGACCCTATGTACAATGGAATGAAACACTGCCTGGTCTTGCACCATCCTCACAATTGTTGTTATGTTTGAGCCCATTGTTGCAGACACTGTGTCAATCCATCTTGTTGAGGGTCTTCTTCCTTTTTGCTGGCCCTCTACTTTACCAGGCATGATGTCCTTCTCCAGGGACTGATCCCTCCTGATAACACTTCCAAAGTATGTGAGATGTAGTCTCACCATCTTTACTAAGGAGCATTCTGACTGTACTTCTTCCAAGACAGATCTGTTAGTTCTTTTGGCAGTCCATGGTATATTCAATTTTCTTCACCAACACCAAAATTCAAAGGTGTCAATTCTTCTTCAGACTTCCTTATTCATTGTCCAGCTTTAGAATGCATATGAGGCAAATGAAAACACCATGGCTTGGATCAGGAGTACCTTAGTCTTCAAGGTGACATCTTTCCTTTCCAAAACTTTAAAGAGGTCTTTTGCAGCACATTTGCCCAATGCAATGCGTCTTTTGATTTCTTGACTGCTGCTCCTGTGGGTGCTGATAGCGGATCTAAGTAAAATGAAATCCCTGACTTCAAACTTTTCTCCATTTATCATGATGTTGCTTACTGGTCCAGTTGTTAGGATACTTGTCCTCTTTATGTTGAGGTGTAATCCATACTGAAGGCAGTAGTCTTTGATCTTCATCAGTAACTGCTTCAAGTTCTCATCACTTTCAGCAAGCAAGGTTGTGTCATATGCATAACACGGGTTGTTAATCAGTCTTCCTCCAATCCTGATGCCCCATTCCTCTTCATATAGTCCAGTTTCTCAAATTATTTGCTCAGCATACAGATTGAATAGGTATGGTGAAAGGATACAACCCTGAAGCTCACCTTTCCTAACTTTAAGCCATGCAGTATGTCCTTGCTCTGTTCGAACGACTGCCTCTTGGTCTAAGTACACGTTCCTCTTAAGCACAATTAAGTGTTTTGGAATTCCCATTCTTCGCAATGTTATCCATAATTTTTTATGATCCACACAGTTGAATGCCTTTATATAGTCACTAAAACACAGGTAAACTCAACCATGGCCATCGCAATTTCCGAAGCCAGTTGCCTCTTCTCAATCCTATTTTCTTGGAACTTTCTACGCCACTTAAAATGATTAATTACTGCTCCTAAATCCCTTTCTGAAATATCTTCTTTCCTTGGTTTTGACAAGGCACTCTACTGGTTATGTACCTTTCAGTCTGATCACTTGTATTTTAGCTTCTTCTCTAGAGCTTTTTCCTCCTCCTACTCTCTCAATTAGATGTCCTCTCATCTTTCTATAATATCTTCTTTAGGTATTTCCACCACTCCCAAAGCTTTAACTGTAGCTCCTAGGTCTAAATTCTCTAGTGTCAGACTTTTCTCTAAATTTTAATTTCTGCTTTTCTATTTGTCTTGAATTCATCTGGGACCCCATACTTGACATTTCCAAAATGAAATTAATAATTTTTTGAAAAAATGTCATTCTTGGGTTCTTGTCTTTTCTGTCTCTGACTGACACGAAATCTTCCTAGTAGGGCCAGCTCAGGCAGTTCAGCATCACATTCAACACTTTAGCTTCCTTGCTCCCAGAAGACTCCAAGCATGCTGATTCTTTCTCCATTATGTTTCTACATCCTTTTATGCATTCCCTATTAAAAGCTCTACTCTTTTCTCACTTGTTTTAGTGTAAGAGCTTTTAAATATATTTTTTTTATTTTGAAAAAAATCACAAACTTACAGAAAATTTGAAAATATAGTACACATGGCTTTTTTTCACTTAACCATGTAAGAGTAAGTTGCTGATCTGATGCTTCCATCATCCAGAATACTTTAGTGTGTACTTCCTACAAATAAGAACATTTTCCTCTACAATACAAAACAACCATCAAAATGAGAAAAATTACTCTGATACATTACTACTATCTAAAAACCTCAGGATCCATTCAAGTTTTGTAAACTGTCCCAATGATGTCCTTTATACCAAAATGATACAGATCAGAAACATGTGTTGTATTTAGTTGTTATGTCTCTTTGGTCTCCTTCAGCCTTCCCTTCACTTTCATGACCTTAATGTTTCTGAAGATTACAGGCCAGAAATGCTGTAGAATGTCTATAATTTGGATTTGTCTGATGTTTCTTCATGGTTAGATAGAGGTTATGTATCTTTGGCAGGAATATCACAAAAGTGACACTGTGCTCTTCTCATTGCAATCTTGTGGTGTGCAATATTGATGTTGATGTTCCCATTACTGATGTTGTTCCCTTTGATCACTTGATTAAAGTATCTGCCAGGCTTTTCTACTATGAAGTTAATCTTTTCTCCTTTGCAATTAATGAGTTCTCATGGGGAGATACTCTGAAACTATGTAAACATCCTGTCTCTAATCTCCTTTGTATTTATATTTATTTATATCTGGAAAGACTCATGATTTCCTATGTTATTCAGTGTTATAACCTATTACTACCATTATTTATTCTGATGCGCCAATTGATCTTTATTCAGTCAGTGGAGGGCCCTCAGTGGATTGAGCTATGGAAACACACACACATGTACACAATTTCATCTATGTTTATTTTCTATGCCTATGTATTTCTTTATATATGTGAAAACCATGAAATCACATCAGCACTTCCAATTCCAATCCAATAACTCAGGGTTCATTCTAGTTTCTCCCTTTGCATATTTGTATCCCTTTCTCTGACTTTGAGAAACCTTGCTATGATTTTCCTTAATTCATTTATATATTGAATCAGTCCTCTGGTAGGTATTCTCAGCTGTCTCTGCTGTCACTTCCTTCCCTGTGTGGTTGTCCTCTTCATCCAACTCAGACTCAGGCACCCTGCACCTGGCAACCCTCTGTGTGGAAGTTCTTCTAGTCTGATTAGACTCTGACAACTTGCATAGATCGTCGTCCTGGTGAAAACCTTCCTCACTCCACTCAGACTCTGACTCCCCAGTGTCAAGCTCTTTACCTTGCTTGGGCTCTGACTTCTCACACCAGGTTGTGCCATCCCCCCACCCCTGTGTTGATGACTTTCTGAATCTGCTTAGTATCTGACCCCCCATGCCAGGCTTCTCAGGCTCTGTCAAGGCTGCTCCCCACATTCCTACCGGCATGAATGTCTCTGCTCCACCTCAATGGTTTTAGTAGATTTATTCAGAAAATGAAGGAAGGGAAGTATGATGATTAATTTTATGTGTCTACTTGGCTAGGCTAAGGGGCCCAGTTGTTTGGTCAAACATTAGTCTAGATGCGGTTATGAAATAGATACATGTGATTAAATCAGCTGACCTTAAGCAAAGTAGATTACCCTTTATAATGTGGGTGGGCCTCAACCAATCAGTTGATGGCTTTAGGAGCAAAAATGGAGTTTTCCCTAGGGAATATTCTGCCTTCAGACTATAAATAAACATATTCCCAAAACTCCTCCACTCTTCCCATTGCCTGAACTACAGATTTTAGGACACAATAGTAATTGTAATTCTTTAGATGTATAATATACTTTAAAGTCCTGCAGCTTTTATTTTACCTAATTACTTGTAATGTGGATTGCCTTCCCTTTCATATCTAACTTTCAAAATAATATCTATCTTTAAAATGTGTAGTTTGAATACCTCCTCCATAAAATCCTTCTTTTAGTTTTTCAACCATAAGTAATTATGGTTAATATTAATAATGATAATAATAGCAACAAAAGTTTTAATAGCTACCATTTATTACAAATGTCTCACTTATTAGGTACTATGCCAGCAAGTTCATACGTATTATTTCTGCTCCTTTCATTAATTCTGAAAATTAATGATTTTCAATCCCATTTCCATTTTATATACAAGAAAATTTAGGCACAGAGAGGTTAGGTAACTTGCTCAAGGCCTAATAGCTAATAAATAGCAGAAGCAGGGCTTTAATCTAGGACTTTTTGAATTCCAGGCTAATGTTGCTTGCACTGGGATACAACCTTTGCTCATCGCACTTGTTCCCAGCAACTTTGCCGTTTTCTTTTGGACACAGCACATTTTGCATCGTATTTTATTTAAATTTCACATACTACTTAAAAGCGTCAAAGCTCCAAGAGGGCAAGTATCATATCTGTTTAATTTCATATTCCTACCAACATGGAACCATACCCAAGGAGGACATTCAGCAGGCAGGGGAAGGAATAACCATGGACTGAGAGAGCCAGTAGGCCTGGCTTATAATACTGGCTTTATCACAAGCCACAGGGTACGAAACAACATTTTAAATAGACATTTAACTCCCCTGAAGCTATGTTTCATATTTCTAAAAGATGCTGATTAGACCTTTTGACTTTTACAATCTCTATCCAAACTAAATCCTTGAATTACTTGATTTTAATGTGTAATGAGATAAATAAGTTTAAAATAAAAATTAATAAAATCCTACCACATGTACTTTATTCTATGTATTATGGCACTTTCAGTTTTAAGAAACTATTCCATTAAAACATCTAAATTGAACAGCATCCTCAGTGAATAGAAAAGTTACATAGTTTTTTTTTTTTTTTTTTGTCAAAAGCCAATAGACTCCACCTCCAAACCACTCATAAAGACTCATCAAAGGATGAGGAAAAAAAAATATCCTAAGACAGTGACAAAAAATAAAATGGGATATTTTAATCTAAAAACAATCTACAACTAACACATACAAAGATAGTGTTCCTATAACATTTAGCTTCATTTTTATAATTTATATTTGGCTTGAATCTTAAGTAATAGGTTGTTGTTGTTGGTAGGTGCTGTCGAGCTGATTCCAACTCATAGCGACCCTATAGGACAGAGTAGAACTGCCCCACAGGGTTTCTTTATGGAAGCAGAGTGCCACATCTTTCTCCCACGGAGCCGCTGGTGGGTTTGAACCACCGACCTTTTGGTTAGCCGTCAAGCACTTTACCACTGTGCTACCAGGGCTCCTTAAGTAATGGGTAGGGAGTTGGATATATATTTTTTTCTATCAGGTTCTAACCATTCATGTATTTAGGGTTACAAAATCCTTTACCAGTGTGTTCTTGTACTTTTATTTGTTTCCATCTCTTCCTTATTTTCTCAAGATTCTTTGCACTTGACATAATCGTTGCATAAACATTTTCCTCACTGTTTATTGTATTTCTAAACTCCTGGCTCCTTTACTGGCTAGTACTCAGAAGATATGCCTTTATCCTATAATAAATCTTGAGGTAAGGTAGCAAGGTGGGTGGGTATGTCTTTTTCTTTTCTTAGATAAGGTGCCCATTTTATTGCAGTTTTTTTCTAAGCATAATATAATTTTTGGAATGACCTACAGATGCTTCTATTAGGCTTATCCTTTCTTTTACCCTTCCTCTTTCCCCTACTTTCTATTGTTTTCCCGCTTTGATTCTGCACATTGCTAATACGGGCAAGGAGTATTATTCAATGAGATGGGACTAAGGTCAGGTTTTTATGGATAGGTAGAATGTCCCCAAGGTTTACTCTTTCTATAGTTCCTTAATCTTCTGTTCAGTGCTCTTTCTATTTACCACCACAATTCTCGAGGTATATATTATCATTTATTTTCATTCTTCAACCTTTATCTTCCTTTCATTCCCATACCTAACATATGCCCTCAAACATCTAATCTTGCGTATTCTACAGCGAACATTCAGGTTTGTGCAAGCCTGAATCACACATATATTGGATGTAGAAAGATGGTGAAAATATAAACAGGTAATGGATAAACATAATTTGCTTCATAATTCCATGGGGACTAATAAATATAATGAATCAAAGTATAGTCAGGCAAGTAATGCTAAATAAGGTATTAATTCTTAGAAAGTTCTCAAGTGTTTTTAACAAATTATTTCAGAAGTATTTTAAATCCCTAAGTAATCCCATATTCCCTAACTACAGAAGGCTCAGGGAAGAGGGAGCCTTATGGCTACTATGTCCTGTATCCTTCCCCTTGAAGGTGTCCTCATGCCCTGTCACAGTCAAAATGGCCATGTCATTTGGATTATTAAGTATGTCTTCAGAACGCATCTGCCATAAAAAGGGACATTTCTGAAAATACATCCAAGATGTTTGAAAATGCCCTACCAGAACACTTACGTTCATACTGAGAAATTTCATGCCAAAGCTCACCACGCTTACATGGTGTTAGTTTAAAATGGTGTCAGGCAATGAGCTGATGTTACCTTAATAAGTGTGGTTTTGCCTATGTGGAAAAATGCTAATTGTTCAGAGGAAGAATTACTTTAGATCTGGACAGCAACATTAAACAAAAAAAAAAAAATGCCCCTTTTGTTTTTGCCAAACCATATACATCATAAAAGTTTGTTTTTTTTTTTTGTATATATATTTCTTTCATAAGTGCATAACCCAAATTATGCCCTTCTGAAGTAAGATGCAAAATAATTATAATAATTGTAATGATAAAAATAGTAGATAACCCTTCTGTAGTACTTACAAAATGATAAGCACTATTCAGGCAATTTAGGTATATAAGTTTTTTTTAATCTTCACAATAATAGTAAAGGGTAGGAACACTATTTTTCTTATTTTTGCGATGAGGGATTAAATAATTTGTAAAATGCCAAAGAACTAGTCAGGATTTGAATCCAGAAATTCTGGGGCCAGAGCTCTTGCTCTTACTCACGACACCATATTGCCAATCCGAGAGGCAGAAGTACAGCACAGATAGACTCTTCCCACCTCTGAGATTCTGGCAAACATTCTATGTTACATGGTAAGATAGATTTCCATGATCTCAATCTTCCTGTAGTCTAAACAGATATTGTATTTATCATTGTACTTTTATTTGTATTGAGAGAGGGACAAAACGGCACTGAAACTACTCGTGGTAAAGCAAGCAATTAAATCATTGAGTTAGAACTTTATTTACAGCTATCAATACAGCATGACAATATCTAAAGAATCTCGGGGAGGCTAACGTGAGACCCTTTTACATTTCTGAGTCCATTTTAAATCTGTAAAAGCATAGCTGATATACACCTAAGTGTCTTCTGTCATTATCTTCGAAAAATTTCAATTCTTAACTCCTGGTCTATGAGCTAAATTTTTAAAATAAAATAAATGCTTATACGTTATATGCATTTCCATATGTTTTCTCTTTCCCTTCTTTAAGTCACCTTAGTTTGCTTTCTTCTTTTAACTATCGTGACGCATCTTCATATTTGAACTGAAAAGTGTATTTTCTTCCCTGTGAAGCCTCTTTATTAATTCTCATGAATCAAAGGAAAACAATCTTTCTTTATTGCCTTTACAAATCAAGAGTTAAACACATATGCTTAATTGAGCAGATTGATGATTAGATGGAGAATAATGATGGAAAGAAAGATGCCAGCACAAACAGAATATGGCCATTCATTTTTAATCCCAACAAACTGACTACTGCTCATGAATGTGGGTCTAATGCTAATTCTGGCAGCAAATCACCAGAGAATCAACTCTCTCAGGAGAGCCACGTCAGCATGCAGGAAGCTTTTACTTGCTTCTCTTGCTAGAATACACCAAGTAGCTTTCTCTCTCTCTCTCTTATTGGCACAATAAAATGTCTCTTAAATGAAGGATTATAAGCATAGCAGATACAAGAGACCGTTCCCCCACTCTGAGCACTAGTACTCTTTCAAAGATGAAAACATTTTTTCTTCTCAAAGAATCTAGGCAACTAAACCAGAATATGCAGAGTCATTAAGGATTGCCCTGGTCATTAGCCAGCACAGATATAACTTCTTCTCATCAGTTGAATTAATGGAAAAAAAAAAAAGCAAACCGTCCATAACCAAACTGCCCTACTGATGAAGATGCGGACCAACTTCTATGCCTATATTTTTACATACGCATGAGCTAGCTTGGTTCTTTGTATGTTTAATTGTCTACCACAGAGAGTAACAGAGGGTTATTACATAAGCAACTTACTATTCTGAGCTGATATTGCTGAGCTTTTCCTAATACAGTGGCTGATCAGCAGCACCAGACCTTTCAGACTCTAAATGGCAGAAGTAAGCTCTTTTAAGGCTTCCTAAATCCTTCCTATTCTCATAACAAGATTCCTCCAGTGAAGTACTAGGGGATGGAAAATGGCACCCCATTACATGCTAAAGACACCCAAGTGAGGCTGAGGACTTGGCTGGCAGTTTAACTGGGCCTTACTACAAATACTCTTTAATAGAAATGCCACGTCTAATTAGCCCTGAAGCAGGGAACAAAGCTTTTTCATCTTAGAAGTGGGGAAATGGAGTTAAAAAAAAAAAGAAGCACCAAACATCTTACCTTTTGTAGCAATTCGTACACACTGGGTTTTAGTTTCCTGTTGGAGTAAAAATGAAAGAAAATAGTCAGTGCACAGACAATGTGTCCTGTTTCATGAACTATAACTATTATGAGGATCAATCTGAGATTATAAAATAGGATTATAAAGAATATAATTCTAGCATTGAAAAACTTTAAAAAAGATTTTTTTTTATATGTGCTGTCAGAGAGATTAAAAAAAAAAACCTCTAAAATAAGAGCTTTTAAAAAAACTTTCCAGTATTTTTAAAGATGCAGGTATCTGTTTTAACCTTGTAATGAAAAGGCTCTTGTGTCCGGAACAAGTAGTACAGCCTTCTATTTGCATCTACTGTACTTTTTGAACTATCAGAAATAAAATGTGTTTGCAAACCTAATACAAATAAGATGCGAAAATAAATTTCATTTTCACCTCATATCTGTAGACTAAGACCAAACCTGAATTTTGCTTTTTTTTTTTTTAATTGTACTTCAGGTGAAGGCTTACAGAACAAATAGCTTCTCATGAAACAGTAGTCCACATATTGTTTTGTGACATTGGTTAACAACCCCACAACATGTCAACCCTCTCCCTTCTTGACCTTTTTTTTTCTTTTTTTGGTGAAAATATACATAGCCAAAGATACACCATTTCAAAAATTTCT
>NW_004444184.1:2032462-2132348 GCF_000243295.1 Trichechus manatus latirostris
AGACCATGGTCCCCACAGCCCTCCACCCAGCAATTCACTCCCTCAGGGAGTTTGGATGTGTCTATGGAGCTTCCATGACCTTTCCTTGTACAAGCTGTGTTGGCCAAACGTGAATTTTGCATGCTTTCAATCAGATCCTAGCATGACTAAAGAGCTAAATGTACATGTACTTATTAGAAAGATAATCAACAAGTTGTAGCACACTTGCACTTAAATTTATCTATTATTATTATTTTTTACTTATTTAACTTTGGGGGAAAATGTTTCTCATTGTAAATAATTTTCCTTCTCTTGCCAGGCAGATGGGGTAGAGGCAGCAGAAGCAGATGTAGGAAAGGAAAGGAATTATTTCAAATTTTATTCCTATTCTTTTCTTATTTATTTATTTATTTATTTTAATGTTCTGAGGTGATAGTAGAGGGCAGAACACATGGTGAGGCTGGGCACTTCTAGGTCCACACTTCACTCTTCCAGGACTTGGTTCATTTTAATGTTTACCTTTGAATACACAAGAGGTTGGAAAAGATGCCAAAGCCAGTTCACGAAACAGAGGCTACTAGTTGCCAATATGCATTTATAATTCCATCTTGAGTAGTTCTATGTGTTGACAAGCCAAAACAGTTTATAAATTTCTCTATAGCATTTATTATTTTAAAATTAGATATAACAAAGCATTGAAGAGGAGAATAGTCATTAAAAAACAAAATTCTGCACTTCTATTACTTAATTGTGACCTGAGGCCTTCACAGTAAACTGAAAGAGACTATTTTACATTCCAGTAAATTCCCAAAGAGATTGTGATTTCCTAAAAGCGACCGCTGTTAACCATATCAGCATTACCAGGCTCTGCCGATAAAAGCCACATTAATTTTAAAACTCTTTGCCAAGATAACTGTGAAATATATTGTTGCCATTCTGTACTTGATCACACCACAGTGTAGATATATTAGCAATTAGAAGGGAAAATTTATATCCAAGTGTTTAAATGGTGCAAGAGAAAATTCTTTGTAAGTAACAGACATTCATTAACACTCCCCTCATACCAAAGACCAAGTAACAAAAGTAAATTTGGAATCTCTCACCTCTCTAAAGATAAAAACCCAAACACAGAACTATATTTTCTACCTCATGCTGCTGGAACAAAATAATAATTCTGTAGTGTTCTTGTTTTTGAGCAGCCCAGTTGTACCAGCGGTACAGAATGATGTATAGGTGAGAAGTGGGCACCTGACTCACCTCTATGGACTCCCAGTCATATAGAAATAAGCTAGAAGAGAAGAGCATCTTCAACCATGAGCACTGTCTGGCCTTAGAGTATATCTTAGAAGATGCTGTGCCACTTTTCTTTGATAGATACTATGAGCTAACCATATAGGTAAGCAGAAAGATAAAAGATTTCTTTCAAAAGTAGCCAAAAAGTCAATCAATGCCCTTTGTTCTCACGGCCCTATAGAAATGCAAATGGATTGTCATGAATATCTTCTAATTAAATTATTCCAAGATGTAATATGACCCATGTAAGTATACCACATTATTTCACATTATCTGTCAGGTTCCCACCTCAGGAACTCAATTATCCAAACCCAGCAATTTCCTATATAGTTGTAACTGTCGTGTGCTGTTGAGTGGATTCGAACTCATCGTGACCTTATAAGACAGAGTAGAACTGACCCATAGGGTTTCCAAGGCTGTAACTTTACAGAAGCAGACTGCCACATCTTTCTCCTATGGAGCAGCTGGTGAGTTCGAACGCCGGCCTTTTGGTTAGCAGCTGAGCACTTAATCATTGTGCCACCAGGGCTCCTTTCCTATATAGTTACAAGTGTTAAAAAACGTCATTTTTCAGTTGGATTTTAAATTGTAGAAGTTTCTATTCTCAACCTTTTTTCCCCTATCACTCTGCAAAGATAAAAATAAGCAAATAAATAAGTTTAAGGAAAGAAAATTTCTCAAAGGGAACAGCATGAGGCATGAAAGGCCAGGTTGTTTCCCCACATATGGAACCACTGGTTAGTTTCTAACTTCCTGTTGGATTTTCCTCTTCAATATTCATTTGGGATTGGCGGTAGTGTTCAAAAATAGCTGTGTCCAAAATGGGAAAAGGAGGGGCAACCAGGGAAATGGAAAGCCGACTTCTCTAATGGCACAGCATCCAGCCACCTCCAGGCAGCCTTCTGTTCAGATTCTGTCTGATGTGCCAGAGAGCCCTATTACCTTGTAATCAGAGGACTGTTACTTGTTATTTACTATTTGGCTTGTACTTCCTGAAAAGTTTATAAGGGTTTATTAGACTGCTGTGGAACATGCATTTTGTTTACCCTGCAGTAAATTTAATCTTTTGAAGCGTTCCACTACTGAGCAAAGAAGCCTGAACAATGCCTGATACTGGGGTGGAGCACTGGCAGCAGCACACCCACCTTCTCAAATCATTTTACTCACAATTGCTACTGTGGGCTTTCCTGAAGAAAACTCACTTGGAAACAGTTACTAGAAAACAGGAACCCTGTGAAACGTAACTGGCTTGTGGCTGCAGCAAACTTTGGGCACTGTTGGGAACAGAAACAATTCCCCTACACACAACATTTTTTTTTTTTTTTTTTTTTGGACAAATGCAACTGAGTATACATAAAATTGATTCCTGCTTTCCCTCAGGGTAAGAAAAAACAAACCTTGGTGGAAACTCACCTTCTCCACACTGCTCATTGCCTGGAAATAGATGTTGTATCCTTTGCGAGGAGCCAAAGGTGGGTTCCAAAAGCCCTGGTAGGTCCTATTGTCCCCCACCGTGAATGGAGCAGGTTCGGGTAGATTCCCCGGGGGTAGTTCTGCAGCAAAGTAGTACGGCGCACCCCCACTCATGGCGTTTTGGTATGTGACAGGGACCTGGTAGCATTCCATCGCTCCGGCTTCTCTCTTGGTGCGGTGTGGGTGCAGCTCCTCCACAACAATCTGATAGGCACTGTTTGCAAACAGAAAAATAGACATTTAGAGATGTGAGACGTTAAGATTTTTCAATAAAGGAGCAGAGCATTTAATATTAACATGCGATAGTTAAGAGTATTCCTGGCCCATGCACCTCACACGCAGCCACCACCTGTATGTCCGGGGAGGCTTGTATGTGGCTATGATGCTGAATAGGTTTCAGTGGAGCTTGCAGACTAAGATGAACTAGGAAGAAAGTCCTGGAGATCTACTTTAGAAAAATCAATCAAAGAAAACCCTGTGGATCACAACAATTCAATCTACAACAGATCATGGGGATGGCCAGGACCAGGCAGCATTTCGTTCCTTTATGCGTGGGGTCACCATGAGTCAGGGGCTGACTCCATGGCAACTAACAACAACAACAAAGTTAGTCTTAACCTACTGCATTCATATCTTCAGCTATTTTGCACTAAAATAGAAATTCACGTGCACTCTGCTCTCCCCCAGCTTCAACAGGGTTACTAAGGAACATAATAAAGTAAGAAAAATCACCATAGAATTTGCCACATTTTTAAAATGTTGAGAAATAAGCCATCCTAATAAGGAACCTGACATTAACAAAAGCCACATGATAGATTAAGTTCTTTGTCTGATATTTTAAAATGTTTAAAGTAAACATTTTCCTTTGAAATGATATTATGGAAGGCCCAGCTCCAAGGCCCAACAGAATGACTGCCTCAGGGAGATGCTCCAAGCACCAGTTTGCAGTTGTCATAGCGTTAGAGACAGAATGTGCTGACAGGCTTCTCCACCTCTTGACCTTGCTATGGCATGTACATTGGCTGAGAGCAATGCAGATCCAAAGTACAAGTGACATGTAGCAATGGAGGCACAGATGGACAGAAATCTGTCCTCACCACTGAAATAGACCGACTCCTCCTTCTAGAGTTGTTAATAATAAAATGTTACAAATTGTAGAAACAAATGGCATTTGGCTTATTAAAGCTCTAACCTAAATCTTCTAATACTTTTCTTAGCAATCTTAAAACATTTCTACACTAGCTGTTATTTTACAAAGGAGAAAAGAGAAAGAAAAAATAATGTAACATTAAAATAAGGATTAGAAATTAGAAATTTTCTAATCACTAATAAAATGATTTTTTATTAATTTCCAAAACTGGTACGTAAATAGTATTCTCTTCACATGAGAACTTTTTAGGTAAAGTGCACCCCAGACAGTTGACATTATTAATATATTTAAAAGAAATAGATTTCAAAAAACCCTAAAAATTATGAAAAAATGCATTGTAGTAGCTTATACAAATTGAATATAAATAAGCTATGTGTACTTCTACATGTCTGAATCTTGAGTCTCCAAGCAAATATGATCCTGCTATATAGGGAGAACCATCTCTAGTCAATGAATCTCTAGCAGGAATGGACTTCCATAAAAAGAAATAAAGAGGAGGCAGGAATGGACTTCCATAAAAAGATATAAAGAGGAGGGGAGGGAGAGAGAAAGAAAAACAGAGAGCAAGCAAGAACAAAAGTGAGCATAATTGAACCTGCATCTATGACAATTAAAATTGTTTAGAATCTGGTATAAAATTCTAACCTAATATAAACTCTGTTATACCTTTAAACAAAAGATCTTCATAGATTAAGAGAAAGGCACTTTATAAAGACTTTCTTTTCTTACTAATCATTCAAGTTTCCATTATCCATTAAAATATTCCCAAGAAAAAGACAGGTTGATATCCTTTAGCAATAGGACAGAAACTATGTTAATATCAGAACTCAAGATTTGGACAAGTAAGTAAGGCAGAAGTCTGTTACTTGAAAGTATGCTTACTGAGCCGTTCTCTATACCTCTGTCAAGTTGGGTTGCTACACTTCTAGGAATGTTATTGATAAAGATGCATGATCTCTGAGGCATCAAGAGAGTACACACGTGTCAATTTTAAAATCCAGGAAATACACAAGCGTAGCCCTTGGAGAGGAAGTGGAAAGAAGGGCAGAACAGACATACGCTATGGTAAGCAAGCTTAGCTTTTTTTTGTTTTACTTTCAATTTATAATCTACATTTGTGTGTTATACATGTGCTTACTGTGGATACTTATACATATGCACGTGAATACACACATATGTATTTCCCAAACAAACCTAATCTCACATTCTTTCCCCAATGAACAATAAAATAATTACCTACCATTGTTAATCATTTAACCTAATCCTTAAAAAATATATTCCTTGTTAATTATCTCATACCTCTAGGGGAAAAAACAAAACAAAACAGAAAATCTAGTGAACATTTAATCTTAACTAATTCTATTAAGTTGGCATAGGTTCTACTTTTCAAATGAATGATATATCATGCAAGACAGTTTGTTCCCCAGACCAATTATGATCAAAGCAAATTGCCAGTATTGAACAGTAAAGGAAGAAAAGGTGCATCTGCTCCTTGGGAAAGGACTTTGAGTATGGTTTCATAAAAGATACAAATCAACACATTGGATTTCACTTTCAGATTTGGCACTATTTCCGATTAAATGAAAGAAAAGCCTGCTCTAAAATTATCTCCATTTTATAAGTTAGGGATGCTTCTATAATGAACATAAATTAAGAAAATTACTTCCACACATATCTACAAATATATGGCTATTGCCATATGCTTTAATCTTGTAATACATATTTTCTTTACTAATATTATCCATTTATTCTTTAAATAGATATAGAAGAAATGAGGTGCCATGTTTACGTTATTATTGAGAAAACTGAGGGGGGAAAAAGAGCTCCTTCCCACTAAAATTTAAAGCAGGAGCCTCACTTTCTTCTTTCTACATTTTCTACTAGACATTATAGAAAGTCTTCTAAAAATTGGCTTTCAAGTGTCTCTAAAATATTCTTTGTGCAAGGGTTGACATCAGCTAGAAAGCTAGATGGAGACAGCGCTCTCTCTGGAGAAACGTCTTCATGGTATAACACTTAGCTCAGTTTCTGCATATTTTTAAACCCCAACTATGCTTAACTCTACAAGCTGAAATAGTAACCATAGCATTTTATATTCAAGTGTGGTTTTCAAATAGGATATTGGGTATTTAAAGAGAATTTGTGGAATGAATAAATTGTTTTTGCCTTTTCCGTAGATGCTTTTGGTTACTTAGGATGTATTCAATGTACTATTTTTTCTTTCTTCAAGAAAGTGACTTTCTCATCTCAAATATCATGAATTCTATTTGTAAATAAGAATTTTCTCAATTAACTTTCTGTTTATAACTCTGCATTCATTCAATTATTGTCATTCGACAATTATATATTGAGAAACTACCATGTATAATCAATGTACTGTTCTAGGCACTGAGAAGAGAAAGGTGAGAAAAGTCTCTGTTATCATGATCCTTATATTTGCTTCTTATTTTTCAAATTTCTAGTGTCCTATTGTTGTTAGAATACTTTCTGGCCCTTTCAATTTCGATACAGTTAAAGAATACATAAAAGGAAAAATACCTAGTTCTTTAAAATCTTCTCCACTTGTGAACCTATAACTGTTTACAGTAAGTATTGAAAATGACTGAAACAGTCCTTCAGAAGTAAATTTTCACAGTCATCTTAAATCATTTTTCTTATGCCCTTACACACAAACCAAGCTGAAACTGTACTATTATTCTTCTATATATCACCCAGGAATGTACTTTTCCACTTTAAAATCTTGGCTCACTTATGCCTGGTATACTGCAATCTTTCCTTACAGAACACCCTAAGCATACTACCCTTCCAGCAAACTGAAAATATGAAAAGTACCTTTCCATGTAATGACACTGCTTAAAATGCTCTGGTGGCATTTAACAGCCATTAGCTGGGCTCAGTCTTCAATCAGCTCCTTTCAAGACATATTACTTTCCTCATTTATATCTATATTCATGCACATTGCAAAGGAATGTGTATAATCTACAGAGATATCAACTGTAATCATGGAAAGCTCTTAAAAACTGTTTACACTTAGTGAAAAGTCACTATAAAAATAATCATAAGTCACTATAGTGAGAGATGTCATCTAACTTGAGATGGAACTCCAAACAAAAAATTATAAAATTCATTTTTAAAAGAAACTATTGCTGTTAGATGCTCTCGAGTTGGTTCTGACTCCTATCAACCCTATGTACAACAGAACGAAAAACTACCTGGTCCTGCGCTATCCTCAAAATCGTTGCTATGTTTGAGACCATTGTTGCAGCCACTGTGTCAATCCATCTCACTGAGGGTCTTCCTCTTTTTCACTGACCCCCTACCTTACCAAGCATGATGTCGTTCTCCAGGGACTAGCTCCTAAAGATAATATGTCCAAAGTATGTGAGACGCAGTCTTGACATGATCACTTTGAAGGAGAACTCTAGCTGAACTTCTTCTAAGACACATTTGTTTGTTCTTCTGGCAGTCCATGGTATATTCAGTAATCTTCACCTACACAATAATTCAAAGGCATCAATTCTTCTTTGGTCTTCCTTTTTTATTGTCCAGCTTTCGCATGAATATGAGGCAACTGAAAATACCCTGGCTTGGGTCAGGCCTACCTTAGTCCTTAAGGTGACATCTTTGCTTTTTAACACTTTAAAGAGGTCTTTTGCAGCATATTTGCCCAATGCAATGTGTCCTTTGATTTCTTGACTGCTGCTTCCATGGGTGTTGATTGTGGATCCAAGTAAAATAAAACTCTTGACAACTTCAAACTTTTCTCCATTTATCATGATGTTGCTTATTGGTCCATTTGTGAGGATTTTTGTTTTCTTTATGTTGAGGTGTAATCCATACAGAAGGCTGTAGTCTTTGGTCTTCATCAGTAAGTACTTCAAGTCCTCTTTGCTTTCAGCAAGCCAGAGTGTGTCATCTGCATATCACATGTTGTTAATGAGTCTTCCTCCAATCCTGATGCTGCGTTCTTCTTCATATAGTCCAGCTTCTCGGATTATTTGCTCAACATACATTGAACAAGTATGGTGAAAGGATATAATCCCGGCGCATACCTTTCTTCATTTCAAACCACACAGCATCTCCTTGTTCTGTTTGAATGACTGCTTCTTATTCTATGTATAGGTTCCATGTGAGCACAATTAAGAGTTCTGGAATTTCCATTCTTTGCAATGTTATTCATAGCTTGTTATGATCCACACAGTTGAATGCCTTTGCATAGTTAATAAAACACAGGTAAAACACTGGTATTTTCTGCTTTCAGCCAAGATACATCTGACATCAGCAATGATATCCCTCATTCCACATTCTCTTCTGAATTCAGATGGAATTTCTGGCAGTTCCCTGTCGATGTACTGTTGTAAACGCTTTTGAATTATCTTCAGCAATATTTTACTTGTGTGTGATACTAATAATATTGTTTGATAATTTCAACATTCTGCTGGATCACCTTTCTTTGGAATGGGCACAAATATGGAACTCTTCCAGTCGGTTGGCCAGGTAGCTATCTTTCAAATTTCTTAGCATAGACGAGTGAGTACCTTCAGCATTGCATCTGTATGTTGAAACATCTCAGTTGTTATTCCCTCAATTCCTGGGCCTTGTTTTTTGCCAATGTCTTCAGTGCAGCTTGTACTTCTTCCTTCAGTATCATCAGTTCTTGATCATATGCTATTTCATTAAATGGTTGAACATCTACCAGTTCTTTTTGGTACAGTGACTCTGTGTATTCCTTTCATCTTCTTTTGATTCTTCCTGTGATACTGAATTTTTTGTCCACAGAATCCTTCAATATTGCAACTTGAGGTTTGATGTTTTTCTTCAGTTTTTTCAGCTCGAGAAATGCCAAGCATGTTCTTCCCTTTTGATTTTCTAACTACAGGTCTTTTCACACTTCATTATAATACTTTACTTTGTCTTCTTAAGCAGCCCTTTGAAATCTTCTGTTCAGTCCTTTTATGTAATCATCTCTCTCTCTTTTTGTTTTTTAGCTACTCTACATTCAATAGCAAGTTTCACAGTCTCTTCTGACATCCGTTTTGGTCTTTTCTCTCTTTCCTGTGTTTTAAATGACCTTTTGCTTTCTTCATGTATGATGTCCTTTTGTTATCTCATAACTTTGGTCATTACTATTCAATGTCAAATCTATTCTTGAGATGGTCTACAAATCCAGGTGAGATATACTCAAGGTTATATTTTGGCTCTCATGAACTTGTTTGAATTTTCTTCAGGTTCAATTTGAACTTGCATATGTCCAGTTGATGGTCTGTCCTGCAGTTGGCCCCTGGCCTTGTTCTGACTGATGATATTGAGCTTTTCCATCTTCTCTTTCCACAGATGTAGTTGATTTGAGTCCTGTGTTTTCCATCTGGTGAGGTCCAGGTATATAGTGGCCTTTTATGTTGTTGAAGAACTGTATTTGCAATGAATAAGCCATCGGTCTTGGAAAATTCTATCATGAAATCTCTGGCGTCTTTTCTATCACCAAGGACATAGTTTCCAACTACTGTTCCTTCATTTCCAACTCTTGCATTCCAATCATCAGTAATTATCAATGCATCTTGACTGTAAGTGTGTTCAATTTTAGACTGCAGAAGTTGGTAAAAATTTTCAGTTTCAGGACACTATATAATGATTAAAGGGTCAATACACCAGGAGGACATAATCATAACAAATATTAATGCACTCAAAGACAGGGCTTCAAAACACGTAAGACAAACTCTAACAGCACTGAAAAATGAGATAGACAGCTCCACAAATAATAGTAGAAGACTTCAACACACCACTTTTGTGAAGGATGGAACATCCAGAAAGAAGCTCAATAAAGACACAGAAGATCTAAATGCCACAATCAACCAACTTGCTCTCATAGACATATACAGAACACTCCACCCAAGAGCAGCCAAGCATATTTTCTTTTCCAACGCACCTGGAACATTCTCCAGAACAGACCACATATTAGGCCATAAAGCAAGTCTTAACAGAATCCAAAGCAGTGAAATACTACAAAGCATCTTTTCTGCCCATAAAGTCATAAAAGTTTAAATCAGTAGCAGAAAAAGAAAGGAAAAAAACTGAAACACATGGAAACTGAACAACACCTTGCTCAAAAACTACTGGCTTACAGAAGAAATTAAGGACAGAATAAAGAAATTCACAGAATCAAACACAAATGAAAACCCATCCTACCAGAACCTTTGGCACACAGCAAAAGCAGTGCTCAGAGGTCATTTTATAGCAATAACTGCACACATCCAAAAAGAAGAAAGGGCCAAAATCAAAACATAAACTCTACAATTTGAACAAATAGAGAGCAGCAAAAACAGCTCTTGGGCACCAGAAGAAAGGAAATAATAAAAATCAGAGCAACATTAAATGAAATAGAAAACAGGAAAACAATTAAGTTAATAAGACCAAAAGCTGGTTCTTTGAAAAGATCAACAAAATCAATAAATCACTGGCGAAACTGACAAAAGAAAAACTGGAGAGGAAGCAAACAACCCAAATAAGAAATGAGATGGGTGATATCACAACAGACCCAACTGAAATTAAAAGAATATTAACAGGATACCATGAAAACTTGTACTCTAACAAATTTGAAAACCTAGAGGAAGTGGACAAATTCTAGAAACACACTACCTACCTAATCTAACCCAGTCAGAGGTAGAACAACTAAATAAACTGGTAACAGAAGACGAGATTGAAAAGGTAATTAAAAACTCCCAATCAAAAAAAGCCCTGGCCCTGATGGTTACACTGGAGAATTCTACCAAACTTTCAGAGAAGAGTTAACACCACTACTACTAAAGGTATTTCAGAGCATAGAAGAGGATGGTCTACTCTCAAACTCATTCTATGAAGCCAGCATAACCCTGATACCAAAACCAGGTAAAGACACCACAAAAAAAAGAAAATTACAGACCAATATCCCTCATGAACATAGACACAAAAATCCTCAACAAAATTCTAGCCAATAGAATTCAACAATATATCAAAAAAATAATTCACCATGACCAAGTGGGATTCATACCAGCTATGCAGGGATGGTTCAACATTAGAAAAACAATCAATGCAATCCATCACATAAATAAAACAAAAGGCAAGAAACACATGATCTTATCAATTGATGCAGAAAAGGCATTTCACAAAATCCAACACCAATTCATGATAAAAACTCTCAACAAAATAGGAATAGAAGGGAAATTCCTCAACATAATTAAGAGCATTTATACAAAGCCAACAGCTAACATCATCCTAAATGGAGAGAGTTTGAAAGCATTCCTCTTGAGAATGGGAACGAGAGAAGGATGCCCTTTATCATTACTCTTATTTAACATTGTGCTGGAGGTCCTAGCCAGAGCAATTAGGCTAGAACAAGAAATAAAGGACATCCAAATTGTTAAGGAAGAAGTAAAAGTATTTCTGTTTGCAGATGATATGATCGTATACACAGAAAACCCCAAAGAATCCACAAGAAAACTACTGGAACTAACAGATTTCAGCAAAGTATCAGGATACAAGATAAACATATAAAAATCAGTTGGATTGCTCTTCATCAACAAACAGAACTTCAAAGAGAGAATTGCCAAATCAATACCATTTACAATAGCCCCCAAGAAGATAAAATACTTAGGAATAAACCTAACCAGGGACGTAAAAGACCTATACAAAGAAAAGTACAAGATGCTACTGCAAGAAACCAAAAGAGACCTACATTAAGTGGAAAAACATACCTTGCTCATGGATAGGAAGACTCAACACTGTGAAAATGTCAATTCTATCCAAAGCGATCTACAGATACAACGCAATCCCAATCCAAATTCCAATGGCATTTTTTAATGAGATGGAGAAACAAATCACCAACTTCATATGGAAAGGAAAGAGGCCCCGGAGAAGTAAAGCATCACTGAAGAAGAAGAATGAAATGGGAGGCCTCACACTACCTGATTTTAGAACCTACTATACCGCCATGGTAGTCAAAACAGCCTGGTACTGGTACAACAGATATATAGCCCAATGGAACAGAATTGAGAATCCAGACATAAATTCATCCACCTATGAGCAGCTGATATCTGACAAAGGTCGAAAGTCCATTAATTGGGGAAAAGACAGTCTCTTTAAGAAATGGTGTTCGTTTAACTGGCTATCCATTGCAAAAAACTGAAACAAGACCCATACCTCACACTGCACAAAAACTAATTCAAATGGATCAAAGACCTACGTATAAAATCGAAAACAATAAAGATCACGGAAGAAAAAATAGGGACAAGGCTAGAAGCCCTAATACATGGCATAAGCAGGATAGAAACTATAAGTAACAATGCACAAACACCAGAAGAGAAACTAGATAACTGGGAGCTCCCAAAAATCAAACACTTATGCTCATCAAAAAACTTCACCAAAAGAGTAAAAAGACAACCTACAGACTGGGAAAAAATTTTTGGCTACGACAAATCTGATCAGTGTCTAATCTCAAAAATTTACAAGATACTGCAAAACCTCAAAAACAAAGACAGATAACTCAATTAAAAAATGCGCAAAGGATATGAACAGGTACTTCACCAAAGAAGACATTCAGATGGCTAACAGATACATGAGGAAATGCTCACAATCACTAGCCATTAGATAAATGTAAAACAAAACTACAATGAGATACCATCTCACTCCAACAAGGCTAGCATTAGTCCAAAAAACACCAAATAATAAAGGTTGGAGTGGTTGTGGAGAGACAGGAACACTTATACACTGCTGGTGGGAATGTAGAATGGTATAACCACTTTGGAAATCGATTTGGCGCTTTCTTAGAAAGCTAGAAATAGAAGAACCATATGATCCAGCAATCCCACTCTTTGGAATATATCCTAGAGAAATAAAAGCCGTCACACGAATACATACATGCACACCCATGTTCATTGCAGCACTGTTCACAATGGCAAAAAGATGGAAACAACCTAAGTGCCCATCAACGGATGAATGGATAAACAAATTATGGTATATTCACTCAATGGAATACTATGCAACAATAAAGAACAAGGATGAATCCACAAAACATCTCATAACATGGATGAATCTGGAAGGCATTATGCTGAGTGAAATTAGTCAGTCACAAAATGACAAATATTGTAAGAGACCACTATTATAAGAACTCAAGAAAAGGTTTAAACACAGATGAAACATTCTTTGATGGTTATGAGGGTGGAGAGGGAGCAAGAGGGGTATTTACTAACTAGATAGTAGATAAGAATTATCTTAGGTGAAGGGAAGGACAATACACACTACAGGGAAGTCAGCACAACTGGACTAAACCAAAAGCTAAGAAGTTTCTTGAATACAGTCAAACACTTTGAGGGACAGAATAGCAAGGACAGGGGTCTGGGCCCCATAGTTTATGGGGACATCTAGGTCAATTGGCATAGCAAAGTTTATTAAGAAAATATTCTACTTCCCTTTTTGGTGAGTGGCGTCTGGGGTCTTAAAAGCTAGTGAGCTGCCATCTTAGATGTATCAATCGGTCCGAACCCACCTGGAGCAAAAGAGAATGAAGAACACCAAAGACACAAGGAAAATATTAGCCCAAGAGACAGAAAGGGCTACATAAACCAGAGACTCCGTCAGACTGAGACCAGAAGAACTAGATGGTGCCTGGCTACCACCAATGACCGACAGGGAACACAATACAGAGTCCCTGATGGAGAAGGGGAAAAGGGAGGTGAAGAATTAAATTCTAGTAAAAAGATCAGATTTCATGGTTTGACTGAGACTGGAGGGACATTGAAAGACATGGCCCCCGGATTCTCTGTAAGCCGAGAACTAAACCCATTTCCAAAGCCAACTATTCAGACATAGATTAGACTGGACTATAAGACATAAAACGATACTCGTGAAGAGAGTGCTTCTTAGCTCTAGTAGATACGTGAGACTAAATGGGCAGCTCCTGTCCAGAGGCGAGATGAGAAGGCAAAAAGGGACAGGAGCTGGTTGAATGGACACGGGAAATCCGAGGTGGAAAGGAGGAATGTGCTGTCACATTATAGGGAGAGCTATTAGGGTCATATAACAATGTGTATATAAATTTTTGTATGAGAAACTAACTTGAACTGTAAACTTTCACTTAAAGCACAATAAAAAAGAGAGAGAGAGAAATAAATCTTCAATTTCCTTATCTTTGCCTTTAGTCATTGCTGTGTAAATCTGAATAACAGTTGTATTAACTCGTCTTCCTTGTAGGTGTATGGATATTATTGTATCACTGACAGCGTTGTACTTACGGATAGATCTTGAAATGTTCTTTTTGATGAGGAATGTGATGCCATTCCTCTTCCATTTGTCATCCCCAGTGTAGTAGCTCATATCATTACTACAAACTAATATCTTGAATTCTTAGATGACTTTTTGTTCCTTTACCACTTCTAAAATAAAAGCTACCATCATTTCTCACC
Organism: Trichechus manatus latirostris; assembly: GCF_000243295.1. NCBI lineage: Eukaryota > Metazoa > Chordata > Mammalia > Sirenia > Trichechidae > Trichechus > Trichechus manatus. The sequence continues at coordinate 2,046,794 of NW_004444184.1, forward strand.
TAAAGTACTCCTCCCTCATTCTCCTTTTCACCTATTACTAAGCTTTATACATCCTGCCTGTGTAAAACTTTGTATAGGACTCACAGCCTCACTTGGGTTTCCAATGCTACTGCCTTAATGTGGCCCATTATCACTTCTCACCAGGACCATTCCAGTCTCTAGTATTGTTTCCCCCAGTTAATTCTCTGTATTTCAATCAGTATGATCTTTCTAAAATTAAAATTGTGATAATTTTCTACTTAGTCGTTCTTTCAAGGGTCATCTTCAGTTTTCTGGTTAGCACTTACCAGTCTCTTCTTCTGGCCCCTGCTTCTCTCTCCAGCCTTAGCTGTTGTCACTTCTCCAACACATCCCTACCTCTCGATGACCGGAACTACTTGCAGTTCTTGAACCCACCATGCTATGCCACATATGCAGCCACATATCACAGCTCCCTTTGTGTGGAAGGCCCATTATCCCTTCTCTTCCCAATATTCTCTCCCCTCTTATCAAAGTGGATCTTGGCCAAACTCATTTCTACCTCTCCTTCAAAATTCAGCTTTTATACAGCATTTTCTAACAGCTGTCATTGAACTTATTATGCTGCACTGTTATTAATCTTTGATTTACAAGTCTACCATCCTCATTTGAGGGCACTTACTAAATGGCCTTAAGTGAATTTGTATTCCATGTATCCAGGTCAGTTAATGTCCCCCATTTCATTTCTTATTTTGTTTACAGGTGTCCTCTCCTGTTTTTTTTTTTTTTTTTTTTTTTTTGTTGGATGTGTAAATTCTTTTTTTTTTTAATTTACTTTATCATTACACATAACATATATATAAAGTACAAATAATAATAATATGAACACCCAGGTACTCAGCTGAATAGAGTATTATCACTCTATGTCCCTCCATTATCTCATCCCTCTCCTTTTCTTATGGGTATCCAATACTCTGAATTTTGTATTTATCATTCTTTTGTATTTCTTTAAAGTTTTACCACATACAGATATATCCCTAACAAGCAATTTTTTTAAGTTTTCTTAATAAAACTAAATTACCTAAACAAAACATACAAAGTCAAATAACAAAGCTTTCCTAGTTGTTATAACAAAGACTTTTGAATTTGGATTGGTTTGACATTAGGAAGACCAGGGCAGAAAGAAGATTTATTTTCACTAGAGTTGGGACAATGTATGATGAAGTGCAGGACAGTATAGGCTGGTAATTGTATAAGGTAGGGAAGAAGAGAGCTAAATAAATAAATAAATATTTTCAGCTAACCATAGCAGACAAAGCTAATAGATGGATGCTCTCAAGAGGTCTCGCTAGGTGGAAATAGGTCAGGCTTTTGGGGGGCTAGGGATTGGAGATACCCCTCAGATACATTGGAATGGCACCAAGCATTATTTATAAATGAGATCCTGATAGTTTGACACATATGAATAAGAAATTGGGCAAAAAGTCAATTAGTTTCAAACACATCTGAAGGGAGTGATAGGGATTCAGTTAAAGGCCTGAGGTACCAGACCATAAATTCAGTCCTGGGAAAAATTAATCACATCAAGCTGGACCCTCATTTTCAAAGGAATTAGGGCTGTGGGCAAGATAAGCCTCAAAACAAAGCTCTAGTTGCTGGTAGTGAGATTGCAGGTAGAAGTGTGGTCAGAAAAAGAAAGACAGGCTCCCTTCATGGAGGAATCAAAGAGCAAAGGAGGCAGGACTCATCTGAGGCTGAATCTCCTGACTGGACCGATCTGGTCCTACCACCTTGCCCCTACCTATGGGTGATCCCAGGGAGTTGAGCAAATCATTACAAAAGATTAGAGATGGACAAGTGGGATAGACTACCACTTGGAAAACAGATTTTCTCCCCCCCGGAAGTAACAGTCTTTAAAGAAAAAAAAAAAAAAATCTGTCATTTGTTTATACATCATTAAATTATTTCTTCTTGTAGTGTTCCGGGTTTTAAATTTATTTTGTTGAGTACTAATCTCTTACAGCATATATTGTGGAGTTCTCAGCCACTGGGCTCAACTCCAGAAAGGGTCAAATGTATTTCCAACAAATACAAAAGAAGAGCATTTCTGGGTTCAGAGAAAGAAGGATATATGATATTTAGGAATTCTTTTCGCATAACCATTAGTTCAGACCATATGAGTTGTTAGTTAATTAGAAATCTTATGATAAGTAAAAGTAAACAAAATGAATGGCAGGAGGACTTTTGATTTTAAAATGTATGATCAATAATATGCTCATTAATTCAAAAAACTCCTGAATACTAGCTATGAACAAAAGATTTACAAGGTTGCAGTTATCTTGGATGGTCCATGATGAATTGGGTACAGGGTTTCTGTGTTTGGTTGTGATAATTTTATCTTTATTTATGTGTCTGGTGGCGCAGTGGTTAAAGTGATCGACTGCTAACCATAAGGTCGGTGGTTCGAAACCAACAGTGGCTCTGCAGAAGAAAGATGTGGCCGTTTGCTTCCACAGAGATTTACAGCTTTGGAAACCCCACGGTCGCTATGAGTCGGAATCTACTTGACGGCAGTGGGTTTGAGTTTGGCACATAATACATGGTCAGTCATTATTTATGGAATAAATTGATTAAATGAATAAAGAGTATAAGCTATGTTATACAACACAGTCATGCAATAATAATAATAATAATACTCTGAGTTTGCAACTTACATAAAGTTGAATTCCCTCAAATGTATAACGCTTAAAAGGTAAATGCAAGTACCGTGGCAGCTCATTTATATAGCAGCAGCAGATCTGAACACCTACAAGGTAAATTTTTTCACAGGTAGGAACATTGGAATGACCCTGATTACTTGTCAACAGAAAAAAGATGCTGAGTGAAGAAATTTTCTCTTTCTTCTTTGGATCAGCAATCAGATTCACTCATAGATCACTGATTCATGAATAGCACCAGATACTTACTTTGAATTTTCAAGTAGCCAGTGCTTTGCAAGTGTTTATGCTACAAGAACATTCAACCATCTCTCTTTTTCTCTGCTGTGGTATTCCTATGAGTTTTAGCCAGGCAGGACTCAAGAGAGTTTCTTATATAGGCTCAGGTTCTTTTTATCAATGTTTTCTTTATGCAATTAAGAAAACATTTTCCCCCTTTACAGTGACGCAGGATTCTCTGAATGGTCAATATGTGCTAATAAGCTCTAACATATTCATTTTACACATAGAACACAGATTTATTTTTTAAATGAACATGCAAACAACTTGGGATGATCCAATTATGAAATACCTACACTGATTTCTTTGTCTTGATTTATTTCTCTGTAGAAGTCGGATAACAAAATATCCACAAAACCTATAAGTTTCAAGTGGAATCTTGCTTAAGCTTGAGACAATTATCAAATTACAAATGTGCAGAAAATGTTTGGAATAATTTGATGCAATCTCTGAAAACAACATGGTGTTCGATTTTCTGCAAGATGAGGGATATGCGATAGTTTAATATTGGAAAGAAAACTGACATGGCAAAATAATTTTAATATTTGCTATGCAATTCCGGATAAGGACACTTCAGGAATTAAAAGGTCACAAGGTTGCACTCGTTATACCTATTTTTCTTTTATTTCCTCAACGCTTCCTACAATTTTTCAATCATTCATATGAAATTATCCATAACTGATTTACTACATTGGACAGGAATTATTTTCTCATTCTATTTTTGACAAATATTTTCAAAGCTCATATATCATAGATATCAACAGAGGAAGGGAAATGAAATGGTACTAGAGGGAAAAAAGAGCAATGATGTTTATTGACTGCTAAGCAATTGTGGAAAAACATCTCATAGCGGCTGTTTGTTTCCTTTAACTATTATTTTTTCCCCTCTTACCTGATAGGTGCACCTTTGGCCTGTGCTGGTCTCAACAACACAGTTATTGTGGTGGCAGTTTCATTGAGAGAGGCATCAACTCCTTCGTAGTCAGGTAAAGTCGGAGCTGATAAGTGATTAATGAGGAAAAAAGTTTTAATCAATTAACTGTAATATCACCGTTAAAGATGAATAAATAATCCCAACTTAGGAAAAAATCCATTTAATACTTAATTATCTAAAATGTACCTTATTTTGTAGAATAACATACATCACTGAATATTAAAACTCTGGGAACCTAAGGCATCTGAAGGTATTAAGACAAGATTTGTTGTTAAATTTTAAATAATAATCTGGCGACTTGTGATACACACCTCAAAAATTTTGTGAAGATGCTGCAACTTTTAGGTTCCCAAGACCTCGAAATTGGCAATGATGGGATGGGAAGAAGGTAGTAATAATGTAGACTCTGGAGAGTTTTGGTTACGGAGACACATATGGAGATGTATGTGGCAGGCACTGAGATAAAGACTGCTGGTTGAGGCCGTGCCATTTATAATCTAATGGTTGGAGAGCCCCAGTGTTCTTATCGGGACCATTTTTACCACTATAGAAACCTATCAAGCAGGTGTGGTGAATGAAAATGGGCACCTTAGTTTTTATTAGTTGCCAGATTTTCGAAAAGAAGAAAGTTAATGGGAGAGACTGCCTAATCTTGAGCTTGGTAAAAGTAACTTCAAAATGGCTTTAGATTATTTCCAGGTAGAAAGATGTTTAAAGGAGCATATACACTCAGTAAAATGTGTGCATTATCAGAAAGAACTTAGAGCAAATGGCCTCTAAAATTTTTTTAAATGTGTTTAATTCATTCCTTTAATATTTACTGAATACATATTATTACCAAGTTTTCTGGTAAGCTCTATAAATATAAAGACAAAATATGATCTGATTAATTCTGATTTATGAAATTAAAAGTAAGGATTCAAATTTTATAAACCGTGAGATTCTTATAAACAAATAAAAAATATTTAGCCAAAAGAGGAAGACAAATTAATTGTCAAAATGGTGGTGGTCAAACTAGGGAGATCAGAATTACCTGGAGGGCTTGTGAAAACAGATTGCTAGCTACCTACCACCAACCTCCCCTCCTGAGTTTCTGATTCATTAGGTCTGAGGAGAGCCCTAATTAATGTGCATTTCTAGAAAGTTCCCAGGTGATGATGATGCTGTTGGTTCAGGGACCAAACTCTGACAATCACTAGTGCAAATTAGTGTTGGAAGTTTGAAAGGTGACATAGAGAAGACTTTAGGGTCTTGGTGATGCTTGTGCTAAATCTTAAAAGAAGAGTAAAAAACTTATCAGAAGGACTAAGCATGGAACAAAATTCTAGAGAGAGGAAATAGTATGTTTGAAGACCACAAATCTGAAAGGACATTTTGTAGCTGAAAAGCTACAGGCATTTACTATGCCTGGAACTTTGGGTTCAAGGTTAGAAGTGGAAGTTGGGAGCACATACGCCATGAAAGGCTATGACTGCTAATCATGTGTGGATGTTTGGACTTTATTCTACTGAACACAAGATGAGTTTGAAGAAATTTAAGAAGAAGATATTGTTGTTAATCAGTGGAAAAATACACTGAAGTAGTATAAGTCTAAAGGCAGGAATACTACTTAAAAGATATTTCAAAGATTTGTTTTAAATATAGTCCACATGGAAAAGAAGAAAAGTGACATTAGAAGTAGGTAACTTATACGAGAGTTAATCAGGAAGCAGAATCAACGGATACTAAACATTATACATGCACAATATGTATATGTGTATTTATCCATCTACATTCAACTATCATGCCTTCAATAACTTGATTTCACTTTTATTTAAATTGCTTTAAAAATGCTGAGGAATATAATTACTGGACTCAAAGGATAAAAAACAATAATTTACCTCAAAAATTCCAATGATGCTGAGAACCATACTGACCATAAATTTTATCAGACTTATCTGTGCAATAATCAACATGATTACTGCTTGTTCCCTAGGTATACTGACTGCAACCAAGTTTTTAAAGTCTAAATCAAGTCCCATCGTACTTAGCCTGGTTAAAGTGAAACAACAGCTAAATAATTGGAAGAATTTTATGCCATACTATATGGGTGTTCTGGTCTTCAATTATCCATTTTCTATTCAAAACAAATGTAATGTCTGAGCATTGACATATATATAAAATGTAAATTTGTTCAGTGCTCTCATTTTTACAATTTTATGCAAATATAGTGGTAGATCAAATACCTCAGTGGTGCAAACGTTTAACACCTTGGCTACTAACTAAAAGGTTGGATGCTCAGAGTCCACCCAGAAGTGCCTCAGAAGAAAGGCATGGTTGTCTACTTCTGAAAATCAGACACTGAAAACTGTATAGAGCACAGTTGCACTCTGACACACATGGGTGGCCGTGAGTCAGATTTGACTTGCTAGCAACTTTTTTATTTATTTATTTTTTAATTCAACATATTTGCAAATAAAATTTTAGACTTAATTTGGAGAATGTGTAGCTACTTTTTGGTGCAAATGTTACAGATTCTTCTAATGCTATTATAACATATCACTAATACATGCTATGTAGAATTATAAACAGGAGCATTTCAAATTCAAGATTAGTGTTTTAGCATATTAAATGCCTCATCCTTAAAAAATTTATTACTCAAAATTTCCTGCATTAGATATATAATATATACTTACTTTAGTAATCTTAAGTAAGTAAGATAAAACATAGAAGCTGGAGTAGGTTCATGGCATATTATAATGGTAATTGCTAGCAAGCATTTAATCAGGTTTAAATGATGATTTGACTAAAGGAGAAATTACATCTGTAAACAATTTAGTCAAATGCAAACTATAAATTGTGAGCATAATATAATGTAAAATTTCATTATATTTTCTTGTGAAAATTCTCCTACACATCTCCTTTTTCAAATTTTGATGCCCATACATTTATATGAGATTGCTAAGAGAGAGACAAGAGCACATATTTGTTTAAAATTATCAGAATGTCAGGAAAAACAGAACATAGAAAAAGTATGTGGTGCTATAGTACTAGAACAAGGATCTTCTGCCATTCTTTTGATAAAAGTTCATTTAATAAAGATTTGAGGCTGTTAGTGTTTATAATAAACTATGGAAAATTTTAATAAAGATACAATTTTTTTTCAAAGGAAGTTGTCAATTAAAAGTGACTATCTGAGGTGTATTTGGACATATAACAAGATAATTTGCACTCTAATGATTCTTTAAAGTGTCTTCAATCATGTAAAAAGACATTAAAGATTCAATAAACAAGACAAACTACTTTTTGTGTGTATGTCATTCTCCACCATGTGGTATTACAAACCAAGAGCATGATCAACCCTGTTTGTACTTTACACATTTGCATACCTGAGATGTTGGTTGTCACATTGATGGCTGTAGCTGGTCCAAAGCCTTTGACTGTGCTGGCTCTTATGAGAAACTGGTAGGTGGTCCCTGGGTGAAGATGCATAAAGACATGGTGTGTACTGTTCCATAAATTTGATACAGTCTGGGGTGGTCCAGCCACTGGAACTGCAGGATCAAATGACCTTATGCTGCTATAGCTGACCTGTTTTAAGAAATATATCTCTTATTACATATCCACCCTAAGAAATATTAAATTGTAAATAAACCCTTCTTAAATAAGGTAGTATTCTAAATAGCATCTCTCTCTAGTTAAACATAATTTTTTTCATCTCTGTTCCTTCTCATTTTTGATATGGTTATTTTTCTGTAATTCTCTATCTCTCTATCATCTCTCTCTATCCATCTACCCATATATAAACCTAGATAGTTATATGGACCAGACCAATATACATCCCATTTTCTTCCATCAAAAAACATCAAACAATATATTAATATACTTAAATATGAATATACATTCATACTAAATCTTATGGTTATAGACTTCAGTGTAGATGAAACATAGAAAGTGTTAAACAAATGTTTGTTATTATCAACATTTTTCTATACTTTATTTTGTCGAAGTTACATAACAAATTTCATGCAAATATTACTCAAGAATGCTAATATAGTCACACATTATAAGACTATGCTAGTGATTCCCATTCCCATGATGCACTTCACACCAAGACCAAACCAAAACCACTGCTGTCGAGTTGACTCCCACTCACAGCAACCCTGTAGGACGGAGTAGAACTGCCCCATTGGGTTTCCAAGGCTGTAAATCTTTACGGAAGCGGACTGCCACATCTTTTTCCTGCAGAATGGCTCATGGGTTTGAATCACTGACCTTTTGGCTAGCAGCCGAGCACTTAACCACTGTGCCACCAGGGCTACTGATGCACTTCATAGCGACTAGAAATTTAGGCATTTTACGCTTTAATCAACCGTGACTAACCAGGAAAAGAACTATACATTTGTGCAATTGAAATAATCCTTTGGTTTCTTCATTTTAGCTTCTCATATTTGAAAATAAGATAATGATTTATATTCAAAGTTGACATGAAGCTCTGGATTAGTCAGGTTCATAATATATTTTCTTTTTTTAATATGAATTCTTTACTCTGAAACAATTGACATTCAATGGTCTCACCTAAATCACAATAGGAAATACAAGCTTCTTAATTTTACATAAAGGAAAATCAGGGATTTTTATATGTAATCTTTCATTATAACCATCAGTAAGTCTGTTTTGCCAAGGCCAACTTTGTTTCCCTAAAAAATGCATTGAATTTTAGGGATTTGAAAATTGTAGGTACCAGACAATATTCGTTTTGATTTTCAATCTTGGGATCAAAGAACTTATAAATCAAAACAGAGGGAATTAAAAATGATTTTAATCCCCTAACCCCACTTACTTCTTTTCCATTATTTCCCTCTAAACTTTTCCTTTTTCTCTCCCTCTTATTCCTTCAGTCCATATTTCAATGAACTTCCTTATTCTCCCAATACCTCATACTGAGTGATGATTCCATTTGGATCCAAAGGTTCCTTCCAGTTCAAGAAGATCTTATTTTCAAAGGATGTTCCTTTAAGGGATTTGACTGGTACAGGGCCAGGCACTACAAATACATACATTTTTTGGTTAGAAGCTCTTCATATCGGAAACAGAACTAGCTAAATAAACCAAATTAAAAATAAATATAAAATAAACATGTGCATTAAGAAAGAAATAAGCTATATGATCAGTATTCTGAGTTTATTTTGATATCTGGGAATTTCAAGTCAGTCTATGAACTTCTAATACAGAAAATTTATAAATGTAGTTATTTTTATTCAAAAGAATATAGTATCACCTTAGACAGCTGAATAAATTGTACAGCTAGTTTTCTCTGTTGCATGCCTCTAATAACATGAAGATCTCATTTGTAATTTGTTTCAAGAACAGAGCTGTATTTCCCTGAAAGATTTTTTGAAGATTATGATAAGCCCCTAAAGAGTTTCTATAAACAAAGTTCATAAAATAATGAATTATAGTAATAATTAACACTCCTTGGAATTAAAAGCCAAATCACATGGCAGTAAATTGAAATGTTTCTCGATAGTTAATCTGACTTATAATTATTAAATTTCTATAATTAAAAAAGAGAGAGACAGTATTGGTGACTACAACTTTTAAAAACTTGTTTAATGGTTCAAAGGTCATTGCTTTAACCTTTTAAATGAAATGCATTTCAAAGCTAAGAACCAAATCATTTTATAACATTGGACATGTTTAGAACTAAACAGTCAACATAACTAGTTTTGAAGTGTCCCCAGGCATGACAAGATTTGAGAAGCCTTCACTCCAGGCTTTATTTGCAAATGTCATATAACTGGCAATACCCAGTGGCGGCACTGGATAATTTGTCAGCTTCTGTTGAAAAAACACGATTCAGGATTCATTTTCTATTGTGTGTTTTCCTTTTGTAGATTTTATATAAATACCTAGTTGTTATTTATTCACATGAATACCCAACTGCTAGTTCTAATAAATGGAAAAATAAACGAATAATATCAATGTTTTAAAATATATCCTACTCATCCTAATTTGCTTTAACACGTCTTTCCTTTGAAAATATCAACCCCAACATTCTGCAAGCACAGTTTTTAATTAATATTTTTTTCTTAATCTAACATTTCAGTGAACTTCACACATAACATTATCTAGAAATGAAGTTTAAAGTATATAGCAATTTTGTGAGGACAGAAATAAATTAAAAATCGCCAGATCAAAGGAAATGCTTTGCATTGTGGCTAGCAGCATCAAGAATTTGTAAATGGTATGTCACAAAATTAAGATGTATTTCAATCTATGGGGAGACTATGAATGATGTTATGACCTCTGGGACAGTCAACGTAATTTGGCATGTTCGTAATAAATTTATAAAGGAAAGGAACCCACAGTAAATAGAAGAGACGTCAGTACTGAACTTCAGAAGATGAGTTCATGCATCTGTCAGCAGAAGGTATGGGGAGACGCTAACCAAAGGCATCGACTGCCTCTTTGCTCCACAGTATCAGCACAGGCTGTGTAGCTGATAAAGACAGACAGGCCATAACAGATCCTCAGTGCAATTCGTGGTATCTGCTGAGGCTGCCATGGGCATTAGTTTGTTTTCTGAGGGAGTATCTATTGTTTCTCTTCTACTTAAACAATGCAAGCTGATGGATGTCATTAGGGAAAAATATTTCTCCACCTTCAGGTGTCTCTCATAAAAGGTGATTGAGGAGACAGAGGGCAAAACCCCCAAATAGTGAATAAATGTTTATTTGATGGTATTATAACTGCCTATCTTCACTCAACACAATTTGGCTTGCAAATACTATGAAATGGTGCATGTATTTCAAATTGTTTACAAATAGAAATACTTTTAAATATTTGCATAATACTGCAATGAAAGGGGTAGAATTGGAGAGTAGCTTAGCTTCTCTAGAATTTTTGTATTTCTTTGCTCTTCTTATACATATTCTACTTTGTCAATTGGATTAACTTTAAGTACCTACAGGACATGTCTGTGAGACGGGGGAAAGCTATTTGTGGAAAACTTATGGAAAAGAGTGTGTCATACCACTAATCCTGTACCTGGATTATAAAATGGACCACAGAAAGAACTAGACAGGTGAAGTACAACACATACTCACACATACTCAAAGAGGACAGGTCAGGGTGTGGAGCGCAGACGAACTATATTCACTACATTAGGGAGCCCTGGTGGTGCAATGGTTAAGTGCTTGGATGCTAACTGAAAGGTCAGCAGTTCGAACCCACCAGTAACTCCTCAGGAGAAAAGACCTGGCAATCTGTTCCCATAAAGATTGCAGCCCAGAAAACCCTATGCGGCAGTTCTACCCCATCCTACAGGGTCGCTGTGAGTCTGAATTGACTCAACGACACACAACAACAACAGTGCATTTGGAAGAAAACAATGCTTATAAACAAAGACAGCATTTAAAACTACTTATGATTTGTCTAACTACAACATGAAGTTAATAGGACCCTTATCATGGCAGCCTGAAGATTGCCAAGTAATGCCACTTCACGTTTCTACTCTACTCTAAAATTACCAATCAAAACTTTCAGTGGAGACAGAATGCTGATTTTTGTTAACCTGCTTTGTGATTTATTTGAGAAATGTTTCAGCTATTTTTTTAAGGATAGGAAGTTTCTCTAAAATACAGCTGTCAGAATTGAAAAGAGAGGGCAAATGAGATGTGGGTGGGGAAAGATTATATGAAATAAGCATTACATTCTCTAAAATGTAATAAACACATATTTAAAAATAGTTTTGTAGTCTCAAAAAATGTCCCCAAACCAAGCTTTTCTGCTGAGCTAACTTGATAATACTGATTTTTATGAATGTTGGAATTAAAAAAATGAAAACAAAACCTTATATAAAAAACTTCTACCAATGCATTAGAAAAATGTACTCAATAAATTAAGTACAAATTCTACCTTTGGGTTCTGGTGGGAAATCGTTCTAGCTTTGCTCTCATGATTTATGGATGTCTGCAGAATTCTTTTCATGAAATTATACCTTTTTATTAGACGGCTGATAATTTATTCTTTTTCTATGTATGGAGGGCAGCAATAATTTAGTAAGACTGACTTAATCAGATCGTCATAATCCATTGATCTTTGCAACAATAGATTTTGATTTAGATATTCTGCCCTCCCCCTCAGAAACATCAAGATACATCAAGTATTGCACGTAGAAGCTGAAGCTCACAGGGCAGATGGAAGACTAAAGCACTTGCAAACAAACTTCAAAGAAAGTTTGTACTTTGATCATTAAGTCTTACACATACAACAAAAGGAAAAACAAACACACTGCAGAAGGGATTAATCTGTGGTCATACTATCAAGTCATAATAATATGCAACTCAGTATTATTAAAACCTATAGAAATTTTAAAGCAGAGGTTAAGAAACCCTACGATTGCAAATAATATTGAAATTCGAATATATAGTTAATGGTATTTTACTCTTAGAAGACTATTTCCGGATAAAATAAACAGCACAGCCATGAGTTTGATCAACTTAAGACATAATTTAAATTCCATAGAAACTTATTTTCTGATTAATAATCTAATCATATGTGTACCCAAAAATACATTTTAAAATTGAATGCAATATGAGAAAGATTATATAAGCCTGATTGCATTCTTTTGTTTACAGGAAAGAAAGGCAGACTAACAAACCATACCAAACAATACCATCAAAATGAATTGTATTGTTGGAGGGTGATTGGTGAAAGCAGTACAAAACTCATGTAACTGACTCTAAAATTACCAATTAAAAAATTATTGTTTTTAATTTAATGTGCAGGCAATTAAACATGTGTGTATACTCTTATTACTAAACACATGAGTTACAAGATGTCTAGTGGGATGCAGATATTTTAATATTCATTCCACTCTCTGAGAAATTAAGATTTCTTTAGAGCTTTGGATCTATGCTTAGATATCCAGTCTCTACCATCCACCAATGAAACACTTACCCCCAATCATTCTTTCTTGCACAACCATGTGTTTCATTATTTGTGTGTATATTTATAACAGGACAAAGTTTTTTAGCTAAAATAGTGTTGCTGCTTCAGTTAGGTGCAAGTTCAAAGATAATAGCTGAAAAGTTTATCTAAAAACAGACAACGATGCATTTATCATAAATAAGTCTAAAGTTTATACTTTGAAATTACAGAAATATGAGAATAACTCCATGCATACTTTTAGGACTACAGTAATTGTTCCCTTCAAAGACTGAGCTAAATGAGGTTCAAGAACTCTCACTTCCCCTAATCACAATGAAAACAATCAGGACAAGCCAAGGTCATTTCCACTTCTCAGAAGGGGAAAGCTTGAAATGATAAGAAGCATTTCTAGAAACTATGGCACATTAGTCATTTCATGGCAATTTCATACTTGGTAGGCACCAAACTATATATGTGACCCTAAAGTTCAGAACTTGAAGCAAGTTGGGAATACTTGGGTATGAAATATATCCTGTTTTATGAAACACAAATAAAAATGTAGTCATGCTATCAAGCTATTTAAGTAGAAAGAATTTTAGAAGGGGATAGAATTCAAGAGATCATCTAGTTTAAAATCTTCATTTAGAGTTGAGAAATGGACAGCCAGATAGGTGAAAGGATTTGCTAACGGTACCGAGGTATTAGAGCCAGGACTTACAGCCTTATTCCTGACTCCTGGTCCAGCTTTGCCCAAGCTCACTATACAGCACATTTTTGTTTTTTTTTTTTTTAGCTACCTGTTTTCATTCATAAAGGAAAATTTAGAAAATGAAATGTCTTACATCAAGAGAGTACATTATCATCATTTGCAGACTTTTTGTATAGTATCCAAAACATTTTTTGTTGATCCGGAAATGTCTTCATATTTATACTGATCATACATTGCTAAACAAATGTGCACATATTATAATATTGATATAAATGTCTGTCTCTATTACTTAATTCAGAAGTAGTACACATATAAGTAGATAAAGTGCAATTACTTGGATGTCAGTAGCTTTTTTATTAAAATAAGATGTAAAAAGGATGCTGATATTGTTTTTGAATTTATGGAAAATGGTAGCAACTAGTATTACTTTGTAAAATGCAAAAACCTAATTTTTTAAAACATCAAATGCATTTGCCAATATGTAGTTGATATAGTGCCATGAATAGTGAAACTTATTTTTGAAATTTAATAAGAAAAACATTACAAACTTTTATTACAGTTCCTACTTCAATCACATTGTATAAAAAGAGAAGACAATAGAAGTACATTTGATTTAGTATTTGGATGCTTCTCTAAAGAATATTAAGCATTTTTTGTTAAAGACAAACTCTTTTCAATGTTCACCTCAGATTTCAGGGTCCAATGGAGTATTAGGTATTATAGGGAAAATTTTAAGCAATTATATAATTTCCTCTTTTAAAAAACAAAGTATGAGCATACCATCTTCATCAGTTTGAATAATTGTCTCTTCACTCTCCTTCCTCCCTTCTGGATTGGTTAGGATCATCTTGAGGCTGACGTTTGTATAAGGTGGTAGATGGCTCACAACATGCTGAGGGGCTTTGGGGTCCATGTCCAAACAGTCTGCCTTGCTCTCATTGTGACCACGAAAGTAATGGTAGCAGATAGTGACATTAAAAGTGTGGCAACGAGTAATGTTGTATCCCAAGGATTCCCAGTCCACAGCAATGCGTCTTGCCTGTATCTCAGCAATCTTTAAAGTCTTCGGGGTTCTCATAGGTTCTGAAAAATAAATAAAAAATTCAGACAGCAGTCAACTTCACCAGGAATAATCTTGAAAAAATAAAACACTGAGCATAATATAACATATGTTAATATAGGAAAATGTGGACACCCTCATTGCTATTCTCATATTCTTTTTTTATTCACGATATTAGCCTTGAAGGATTCAATCAGGGCCTATGATTTATCAATAGGAAGAGAAATAAAATGTAATATGTCAACAATCCGTAGTACTCAGGAACTTAGTGGAAAAATAAAAACCTGAAAACATGGCCATAATGCCTATATTGTTGCTGTTGTGACTGCCCAATTCCCTGTCTTTATTTTCTTTTGTCCTTATTGAGCAAGTGAATTAGCTAATATATCATAATGGATAAGAGTCAACATGTTCTGCACTATGATTTGTCATGTCACCAAGCTATGCTGTACACTAATTACTCTAATTGTGGCACTCAACTACCATTTACAAAAAATGATGCAGATATTAATTAGCATTTATTATTTTGGTAATGATGTTCATCAAAGCAAAAAAAAAAATTCTGAGAAAGATTTCAGGAACACATGTGGATATTCACATTGTCGTCTTTCCTTCTTGATCTCTTTTTGTCATTTACTAGGAAACACACAGGTCTGGCAATTCATTCACTGTCAACCAAACCAAACTGGGAGGTGAATTTCCACTCAGCTGGAAAATGCTGGCAGAACTAGGCACTCGGAAGACTGGATTCCATTCATCACTGCTTCCCAAGTGTATTCTTTCCCCATGCAAGACTAATTTTAATCGTTTAACTTAATCAAAATAATTACTTTATGAAAGTCATGTTTATGACAATGTCTACAAAGCAAAGAAACCAATACATAGCATAACCTTAATATATTGATTTGATATAGAGAATAAAGTCAAGGCCCAGGTCATGGTCTTCTTGGTGCTGCCCCCTTAATTCACTAAGGATAGTCAACATTCTTGCTAAATGTTGACTTGCAAATCTTGCAAAATCAGTAGGAAAAAAAGAAGAAAATAAGTAAAACAAAAAATGACCAATATGGGTGTTTTAATAAATTTTCATCTTTTGAGATTAAATTCTCTGTTCTGTGAAAATAACTAGCTCAGTTACAGATGGCAAGTCAAAATTGGGATTCCAGTTCAACATATTTAATATGTGATCTGAAATACACACTAGTGGGGCTGTTTAATTTAAAACCTCAAAACTATTAAATAACACACACACACACACAAAATCAATGAATCTTCAGTAGAATCTGATGCTTAGATTATAAATGCTGTCTACCAATCTTTTGACTGTTCACAGTACCCAGTGTCCTTATTTTACCGCTTTTGTTTTATGTGCTACTTTAGCACTATTAGTAGGCTGGAAGGAAGCTGTGTCTCTTCATTAAAAAAAAAAAAAAAATCTCTTTATATGTGTAGCTCTATGCTAACACTTTCCCCACCAAGCGCAAGAGTGAGGTGATGATACCTGTAGCTCAGTCCAGTCAGAATACTGAAAACAGTCTTCAGCACCACTGTCAACCAACTGACCAGGCAGTAATAGCGAGGATCACCATATAAATTCTCAGATAAACTGTGATTTTGCTGCCTGTGAGGTAGCAACCAGATATAATCTAGTGGCCATGTTCAGGGAAGGTCATACTTTAAAACTGGAAGAGGCTGCACAGACCCAGCTCACTATTATTTCCTCCCCATTGCTAACCACCACATCGTCTCATGGTCTTGTTTTTCCCTCCGGTTCCAGTCTCTACAAAAGGTGTAAGATTAACCGATGTTCCTCCTTGGAGGGTGGAAAACAAGTTACAATGAGCTAGGAATGACAAACCCAACAAAGCACCCATCTTGGGACAAGAAAACCAGGATGTAACCTGATAATCCCCAAGAAAAGATTAACTTATCTGGGATGTGACCACCTCAAGGGGGAACTAACACAAACTCCTAAGACCCATAATCCTGTCCCTATAAAAGCCTTCAGCCCATCTCCACTTGGGGAGATAGGTTTTTTGGAGGAATCTATTCCCCTCTGTCTCCTATATATTGATATATAATAAAATTTTAAAAGCATGCCTCGACAGTTCCTGCACCATGAAAAAGACAGAGTAACTCTACATTCTCAATTATTACGTTCGTCAGAATGGGCTACAGATATATTTATTACCTATTAGGTAGAAAATGCATAGAGTTCACTTCGAATGTACACTGTTTTGGTGTCCTGAAATGCTGCTTATATTGGTACTCACAGTGAATTAAATTAAAAACTTCCATTTAAAATTAGGGAAGAGTAGTTTATTAATCTTATACATTTGTGTATAAACCATCATCATAATTACAGTAAACAATACTTCATTTACTGGTAAAGATAACCAAAGAGGTGAGGAAAAAAATGGTTTTTGAAGAGGCAAATAATCTTTCTACAAGTTTAATACGGTCTTTAAAATCTATTGTTTTCTCAGTGGCATAAATAAATGCTGCAAACTGCCCCACTGTTGCAAAAATAGTGACTTAAAAGATAATTTTACTCTCCCCTCAGGGCAATGTTCTCACACAAATACATAAAGTAAACGCACAATTCTAAAGGCAAACTCAATTGTTTTAAGCTCTGTGATATCTCCATTAGCTCAAAGAGAGTTGTCTAACTACACTTCCTCTCAACTGGCCATAGAGTTTTTTTTCAGATTTTACTGACATGAGACCTTCTCAGCAATATATATATAATAGGCAGTCTGCTATGCAGCCCCTCTGAATTCTATTAGGTCTAATATGGGCTGACAACTATACACAAACGGCTTTTTATATTACAGTCTTTATAAATAACAGTGACTTGAGACTGCTCTACGACTATGAAATTCATTGAAAGGAATTCTATCAAAGAACTCAATAGTAAAATTGCCTAAATTCCTCACGATTGTCCATTATTTATTGCACTTCACTATTAATTCCATTATATTTCTGCGGTATAAAAACAAATTAAAATATTAAATTTCTAAATCAGAATAAGTATTTGAATGGTCACAGAATAACTGGAAGCAGAAAGATACTGTTTCAAAATCACTATGTTATATATGAGCTGGGTGTAAGGGCTGTTTAAATATTAAATGAGATGATTTAAAGAAATGACCTAGCATTGTGAATAGTACATAGTGGGATCACAATAAATCATCTTCATAAATAAACAACATAAATAATATCTAGGGTAAAACAATGGAGACCAAAGCCAAGTGTTTTGGAATTTGCTAAATGTTCTTTCTCCTTCCCAATTTTTCAACTTTCCATTCTCAAATTTTTGTTGGGTATTTCATACATGTGATTTTATATAACAGTTCTCATTTTTTCAGCTGTTCTGGTAAAAGGACACTTGGGAAAGACAGAGAGATTGCAAAACTTGTGGGGCAAGATTTTGGTACAAACTTGGAAAGAAACATAGCAAGGGAATGACCTTTGATAGCAAAGGATCACATTAAAAGACTTAAACCAAACCTTCCGTTTCTTATGAAACAAAAATAGATTGTCTACACTAGACACTACGGGGCGGGGGGTAATAAAGTAAATAAAACATAATGCTAGACCTCAAGGAGCTTGCTAATTATTTAGTAAAGATGATAAGCTAAGGAAAAAAAAGATAAATAATATAAGAAAGTATGATATAAGCAGCATATGAATGGTATAAGAATTTAAGGGGAAATAACTTCCATCTGGAAAATAGAGGGGTCATTTGTGTTATGTCTCAATGGGTAAAGATAATATCTATAGACATATTTTGAGTAAATGATACAAACATAGAAGAAACTAGATGAATAAAAGTGCAGAACATAGTTGGAAAAAATATGTAATCTCATCTGGCTGCTGTACAAGTATCCAGCAGGAGATAATATAGGAAAAAATGGTTGGGAAAATATTGGGAAAACGCTGGATGTCACGGTAAGAGGTCGGACTTGATTTAATAGGCTATAGGCATCACTAAGGGTTTTTGAGTAAGAAATTAACATAATCAAACAGTTGATTTAGAAATATTAATGGGGTGATTGTGTCAAGATGGACTGAAGTTTGGTGGAGACACTGGTGGTTAAGACATCAAGACTTCAATGAGTTAAGGGAGAATAAAGGGCCAAGCAAGAAGGGTGACAGCAAAACAGAATAGATGTTACTGACATGAAGAAAAATTGAAAAGCTTGGTGGCTATCTGAATTTGAGATATGTAAATGGATACAATCTAGCTAATGTGTCCAGACTGAATGACTAAGAAAATTATGGTGGTCTTAAATAAACAGAGAAGACAGAGATCTGGGATTAAAATTATCAAGTAATTCAGTGCCATTTATTTATTGTTTTCTGTTGGCCAGGAGGAGTCCTGGTGGTGCAGTGGTTAAGAGCTTGATGGCTAACCAAAAAGTTGGCAGGTTGAAGCCACTAGCTGCTCCTTGGAAATCCTAAGGGGCAGTTCTACTCTGTCTTCTAGGGTCAAACAAGGCTATGAGTTGGAATCTACTCAACAGCAATGAGTTTGGTTTTTTTCTGTTTTGGTTGGCCAGGAAGTATACTAGTAACTATGACTACAAAGATCAAGTAGACAAGGTAATCTAGTAGGCAAAGGGTGTAAAGTACTGCTTGAATTGATCTGCGTTTCAGATAACTCGAAGAACATTCTGAAGGAAACAGAAACAAAACAAACAGTTGCCATTGACTTGATTCCCACTCATGGTGATCCCTATGAGTGTCATAGTAGAAACGTGCTCCATAGGGTTTTCAATGACTGACTTTTCAGAAGTAGATTGCCAGCCAGGCCTTTTGTCTAAGGCAAGAGGTCTAAATGGGAGCATCCGTCAACCTTAGTCAGCCGATGGAATACTCATCCTTTCAAAGAGGAAAAACAAGAAGAAAGATAAGAGAGAGGAAGAAGGAGAAGAGACAGAAGGCACAGGGAGGAGAAGACAGAGGAGTAAAGAGAGGAAGAGAAAGAAAGAAGAGAGAGGGAGAGGGAGAAGAGAGACAAGAGAGAGCAAGCTTGAAGGAAAGGAGTGGTTAAAATCATACAATGATACAAATTTATCCTACAGAAGCCAAAGAGTTAGGTATAATCTAGTTCCTAGTCTAACTTCTCCCTGATCCCACTTAATAGATGAAAAAAATGAGTTCCAAGGGAGGCTAGCTGGCATTTCAAAAGAGAGCCAGTCAAAAGCCATCTTTGTACCCTCAGCTCCTATAATTGGGCTTAGTCTCTTACGAAACCAAAAAACCAAACCCGTTGCCATTGAGTCGATTCTGACTTATAGCGAGGTCACTGAATAAACTTTTTTTTTTAATTAGAAAAGCTTAGAACAGTGAAAAAATCGCCCAGTGCCATGCTCCATATATTTGGTTCCTAATTATTAATTTTTTGAATTCATGCTATATGCTATGAACTGGATTAGGTAAACCAAAACACAGAGCCTGATCATCAAGAGTTAAAGGCTCCAATTCATTTTTATGTGTAGAAGAAAAACAGAAAGAATAGTTTTATTCATCTTAGTAAAATGTTAAGAGGTTAGGTCATGAGAATGACAGAAGGGTTTGGAGAAAGAGAAATAATAAGTGTTTGCGATAGCAATTAGAGGGAATTCCCTAGGGAGTTAGGGTTAGAATGTTCATTCAGACTGTTTTTTGACGCTGGTGGAAATGAAGACACAGATCTTCAAGGAAAATCTCAAAAGGAAGGAGGCAAAAGGATTGCAGAATGAAAAGTGGTAAGAATTCAGCTGAGAAGAGTGAATGTGTATATGTGGTAGACTCCATCAACATGATTATTTTTTACAGTCGTTTTGAACATATCAGAGAGAAAGTAGACAACTGTGGTAACTTCAGTTTGCAAATTGATGAGTCAGGAACACTCTGGTTAAGATAGTAAAAGAAAAACCACAAAGTCAAACGTTCTCAAATCTTTCTACTTATTTTTGAAATCTGTGTGTTTAGTACACACACCCTTTCAACTCTCTCTGTAAACCATCAATCAGAGCATTCAGACTGGGTAAAATCTATGAAATAAGGACTGAGGACACCAGCAGAGGAACAAATAAGGATTAAGACCTCACAAGTCTTGATAAATTTGCAGAATAGGATTGAAGGCAGAGATAATATTAAGAAACAAGTGGAAGAACTGGAATTAGAAGCAAAATCCGGTCATTTTCCTATTTTGCATTTCAGCTGATGAATCTCATCTCCTCTTATTAACAGCTCTGTGGACAGACATACAATCAGCTAGGTATGAAGTTCTCCTCCATTCATTAATTTACAATAAACCCTAAGAAAATACCTATTAAATTAAAAAAAAAGACACATATGAGAAGTATCAGCATTACTAGTTTTCTTAATTTTGCCTTCTAAATGTTGATCAGCAAGTTTACTAACTTTTCCAATTCCCTTTTTTCCTTTTATGGTCTACCTATTTCCTGGGTGTTACAGTACGAAAGGCTAAAT
This sequence comes from Trichechus manatus latirostris, assembly GCF_000243295.1. Taxonomy (NCBI): domain Eukaryota; kingdom Metazoa; phylum Chordata; class Mammalia; order Sirenia; family Trichechidae; genus Trichechus; species Trichechus manatus. The sequence continues at coordinate 2,067,847 of NW_004444184.1, forward strand.
GAAATCAAGAGGAAATATAAAGGAATGGCAGAAAAGTTAGCTATTAAACCTATCGTTAGTATTATATAATTAGTAGGTAAATAAAGGAGTAACATACTACTGTCCTCACTTAAATTCTAAATAGTTCAAGGATTTATGCCTGTCATAATTTATGTATCAAATATTTAACCCAATTCAATAGGATAAAATGAAGGACTACTTAATCATTCTCTAAAGGTTAATAAAATAAAGGCAACATGAACAGACAGAACCTATTGACTTCTAGTCACCTCTGAACAGCAAGATGATTTAATAAGTGGTTCTAGATAACAGATAAAAAAGAGAATTCAATTTTTTTTTTTTTTTTTTTTTTGGTACTTGCTAAACAACATGTGACATGACAAGTCAATATTCATGTGCTTTTGGAGCTATAATCTCTAGTTATTCTGAAAGAGTTGTGAAAACAAAAGCTTTAGCAGCTACAAGAGAATCAAGGGCAGGGATCATATTTCCCTAGAATCAGCTTTTAATGATAAAACTTATTATCCAGCTGTCAGAGAAAAATAGAAGATGTCCCAAAGCTCGTGCCAAGAAAAAAAAAAAGGAAGATCTTGTCAAAGATGTACACAAACTAAGAACACTGAACCATGACAGGAACTTCATGCTGCTGGCTGCCTTTTCATTAGAAATCTTCGAAGCTGACTACAAAGCACAATTTCCATTCCATTTATCTAAACAAATAAAAGGGAAGTGAATTTTCTGACTGCCAGAGAAAGAATTCATTAACGTGAAATAAAAATGAATTGATATAAAATTTCTAAACAAAGCTGAGTTTAAAAAAATAAAAAGGAAGAAAACAGTGCCACACCTTGGGAAAGGAAAAAACAAAACGCTTCAGGTCCTTTGGAAGACAATGTCTTTTACCCTCTAGATGCTTTGTATTTGTATTCTTCTCCACATGGTAAAGATTGAGGATAATCAAGCTTTTATGCTGCACATCTTTTAATGTATAGCATCATTAGTTTTGCCAAAAAGACTTCATCTCTGGTCCCACGGGTCAAACTGAGTTAATGATAAGTTGGGGAGATGACTTGATTAGTACTGTAACGTGAGGGAGCCTCAGGTTCAGGAATAATCACTAGACAACTGTCAGCTCTTTTGACTGCATTTGTGGCTTTGTTGCTTAAGTGACATGCTTAGACTCAGGGGACGTGGAGTGACGGGTGCATGGCTTACTCAGCTCTCCTGTAGAGTCAGAGCAATATTTATCCAGTGTCATCACAACCACACTAAGCATATCATCAAATTAAATGAACATAAGTCAGTATGTCTGCTCTCAAGAGTCTCACTGAAGTTCATAAGGAAATTTTAATAAAATTAACATTTGGACCCTTGCTACAATAATGCCAAAGAAATTGTTTGATTTTTAAAGAATAATACTACCAAAGTGACATGGGAAAAAAAAGACAAGGATGTCTCTTTTTATGATAGATAAATCCTATTGGAATGCCTTATCATGAAACCTAATTCTCAAAGTGTGGGCAACTGAAAACTTTGGGACTCTTTTTTTCACCTAAATTTTTATCTACAATATTAAATTTTGTTGAAAGAAACATGCATTTACAATCAATGAATCCACTTAAATTTATTTCTGATATCTCATTTATTTTAATTTAAAAAAAATAGTAAAATATTCTCTATAGGTAACTGTCTTGGTCATCTAATGCTGCTGTAACAGAAATACCACAAGTGGATGGCTTTAACAAAGAGAAATTTATTCTCTCACAGTCTAGTACGCTACAAGTCCAAATTCAGGGTGCCAGCTCCCAGGGAAGGCTTTCTCTGTCGGTTCTGGAGGTAGGTCCTTGTCGTCAATTTTCTCCTGTCTAGGAGCTTCTCTGTGCAGGAACCCCAGGTACAAAGGACACACTCTGCTCCTGGTGCTGCTTTCTTGGTGGTATGAGGTCCCCATGTCTCTCTGCTCACTTCTATCTTTTATATCTCAAAAGAGATTGGCTTAAGACACTATCTAATCTTGTAGATCTCATCAATATAACTGTTGCTAATCCATCTCATTACATCATAGTGATAGCATTTATAACACAGGGAAATTACGTCAGATGACAAAATGGTAGACAATCATAAAATACTGGGAATCATGACCTAGTCAAGTTGACAGATATTTTTGGGGGACACAATTCAATCCATGACAGTAACTGCTTGGATGAAACTTAAAATGGAAAAAAGAAAAAGCATTATTCTTAATTTACAGATGAAATAAGAAGAGAATATTCCACTTCTGCTGTACAAAAAAGTTTTGTTTTTCATAAAAGTTGAAGCAACAACATAAATCACACACACAAACTCACAGAGTAAAAAAATTAATATGAAAAGTACTGCTTCATATTATACAGTGTAAAGGTAAGGGGACTACAGAGGAGCTGCATATAACAATGACAAAACTCTAAAGGGGATTTGCAATACCGTCTTTATCCCTAAAAAGAAGATACTTCTCAGGTTACTCTGAAAAACGAGGTAAATATTTTGCATGCCAAGTATAGTTGCTGGTGTAGAGCATATGCTTGGAAAAGTTTATTTTCTGAACAATAAAGCAAAAAGTTTTAATATATGTCAAGCTCAACCACTAATGAAAATAGAACCCAAGAACCCAGTTCTCATCTGTGGTAGTTACAATTAGGGCTCCATTTCTTCATGTTTCCTTATATTGACACTGTTTGTCACATACCGTTCCAATTTCTCACACCAAAGATTTGATTTTGGGTTTGCCTTGTGACTTGCTTTGGTACAAAGAATGAGGTGAAAGTGACAGTGTGCTAGTTCCCAGCTTATATCTCAAAAAGCCGTGTGTGTTTCTATTTGCTCTCATGTCTCTGCTATCACTTTGAGAACAGGAGATACATGTAGAGCAGAGTTGAGTCACCTCAGTTGTCCCAGCTGAGGCCAGCCTAAATCAGTAGTCAGTCCACCAGCAGATATGTGAACCAGCCAAGGTTATCACAGGCTCTAGCCAACCAACCACTACAGAAGAGAAAGCAATATACACTTGCCGTATGCCAGTAAAATTTTGTGGTTAGTTGTTGCTCAACGTTTTGATACAACCTTTATTTTCAATCTCTTAATCTGGTAAAGTAATATTTGTGTTATGACAGTGATCTCTCCACAGAACAGTACTTTAAAATTTTTATTAATTTTATCAATGGGTTGTGCTGAGATACTACAAGCTTATTTAGTATTAAAAAAAAAAAGGGAAACAGTTATTAAGTGGTTAGTATGTGCCAGGCAATGTAATAGTATGGTATATGCTCTATAAAATGAGTTTAAATTAATATTCGTTTAAGAATTAATAATAATTCTCTGAATAAGATACATCAAGATTTTATTTTAAATTATAATAATTGAGATAGTAGTTATCCAGTGCCCCACTCCATCACAACTCTTACTCAAGTATTTTACTTTATGAATATGATTCTGTAGATGTATATAAAAGGAGCTCTGGGGGTGCAACAATTAAGTACTCAGCTGTTAACTGAAAGGTTGGCAGTTTAAAAGCACCCAGTGGCTCTGGGGTAGAAAGACCTGGCAACCTGCTAATGTAAAGTTTACAGCCAAGAAAACCCTATGGGGAAGCATTACTCTTGTCACTTGGGGTTGCTATGAGTTGAGATTGACACAATGGCACCCAACAGTAACAGGTGTATATAAAAACAAATCTGTAATAGTCTAAATTTCTTGACTTTTGAGTGGACAGAACTGACAGACAAAATGTATTTACATATATATTCTAAATCAAACCACCCAACACTGCGAAGCTAAATAAATAGATTTATCTTTTCCTCAACTGCATAGCAGCGTTGTAAACATCTTGCAACGGTTCTTAAATAACTCAGCCAGTCAATTCAAAATAGGGAAATTTATTATAAAATATATTAGGTTATGAAATGTTAAAGGGCCCATTTTAAGTGATGCTATCTTATGACATGGACCCCTCCCACCAAATCAAAACAAACAAAATGAAGAATTATAATGACGTTCTAAGTATGTACTGCTGATTTCCATTACTCATCTGTCAGTTTGTTGTACTGAAGTGGCTTGCGTGTTGCTGTGATGACTGAAGCTATATCACCAGTATTTCAAATACGAGCAGGGTCACCCCTGGTAGACAGGTTTCACCAGAGCTTCCAGACTAAGACAGACTATGAAGAAAGACCTGGAGATATGCTTCTAAAAAAAATAGGCTAGTTAAAACCTTATGAATAGCAGCGGAACACTGTTTGGTATAGTGCTGGAAGATGAGCCCCCCAGGTCAGAAAAACAACCAAAAAACCAAACCTGTTGCTGTCAAGTTGATTCCAACTCATAGCAACCCCATAGGACATGGCAGAACTACCCCCATAGGGTTTCTAAAGAGTGGCTGGTGGATTCGAACTGCTGACCTTTGGCTAGCAGGCGAGCTCTTAACCAACGCACCACCAGGGCTCCCCTAAAAGTTAGAATACAACGGGGAAGAGCTACCTCCTCAAAGTACAGTCAACCTTAATGATGTGGATGGAGTCAAGCTTCTGGGACCTTCATTTGCTGATGTGGCATGACTCAAAAAGAGAAGAAATAGCTGCAAACATCCATTAATAATTGGAACATGTAATGTACCAGTTATGAATCTAGGAAAATTGGAAGTCATCAAAAAGGAAAGAGAATGCATAAAAATCAATATCCTAAGCATTAGTGAGCTGAAATGGACTGGTACTGGCCATGCTGAATTGGATATCTATATAGTCTACTATGTCGGGAATGACAAATTGAAGAAGAATAATATCACGTTCATTGTCAAAAAGAACACTTCAAGATCTATCCTGAAGTACAGCACTGTCAGTGATAGGGTAATATTCATATGCCTACAAGTAAGACCAACTAACACGACTATTATTCAAATTTATGCACCAACCATTAACCCAAAAATAAGGAAATTGAAGATTTTTACCAATTTCTTCAGTCTGAAATTGATCAAACATGCAATTAAGATGCACTGATAATTACTGGTGATTGGAATGTGAAAGTTGGAAACAAAGAAGAAGGGTCGGTAGTAAGCAAATATAGCCTTGGTAACAGAAATGATAATGAAGATCAAATGACAGAAATTTGCAAAACCAAGGACATATTCATTGCAAACCCCTTTTTTTCAACAACATAAACGGCAACTATACATATAGACCTCCCTAGATGGAATACACAGGAATCAAATTGACTACATCTGCTGAAAGAGACTGCCATGGATTGAATTGTGTCCCCCAAAAATATCTGTCAACTTGGCTAGGTCATGATTCCCAGTACTGTATGACTGTATACCATTTTGTCATCTGATGTGATTTCCCTATGTGTTGTAAATCCTTTCACTACGATGTTAATGAGATGAATTAGCAGCAGTTATACTGATGAGATCTACAAGATTAGATAGTGTCTTAAGCCAATCTCTTTTGAGATGTAAAAGAGAGAAGTGAGCACAGAGACACAGGGACCTCATACCACCAAGAAAGCAGCACCCGGAGCAGAGTGTGTCCTTTGTACCTGGGGTTCCTGAGCCTGAGAAGCTCCTTGACCAGGGGAAGAATGATGATAAACACCTTCCTCCAGAACAGACAGAGAGAGAAAGCCTTCCCTGGAGCTAAGGCCTTGAATTTGGACTTCTAGCCTACTAAACTGTGATAGAATAAATTTCTGTTTGTTGAAGTTATCCACTTGTGGTATTTCTGTTTGTAACAGCACTAGATAACTAAGACAGAGACAATGGAGAAGCTCAATATCATCACTCAGAACAAGGCCATGGGCAACTAAGGAGTAGACAATTGTTCATATGCAAGTTCAAGCTGAAGCTGAAGAAAATTAAGTCCACAAGAGCCAAAGTACAACCTTGAGTATATCACACCTGAATTTAGAGACCATCTCAAGAACAGATCTGATGCATTGAACACTAATGACCAAAGATCACACCAACTGTGGGATGACATAAAGGATATCATATAGGAAGAAAGCAGAAGGTCATTAAAATACAGTAATGAAAGAAAAGACCAAAATGGATGTCAGAAGAGACTCTGAAACTTGCTCTTGAACGTTGAGTAGCTTGGGCGAAAGGAAGAGATAATCACGTAAAAGAGCTGAACAGATTTCAAAGGACAGCTCAAGAAGACAATGACAAGTATTATAATGAAATGTGCGAAGACCTGGAGTTGGAAAACCAAAAGGAAAGAAAATGCTTGGCATTTCTGAAGCTGAAAGAACTGAAGAAAAAATTCAAGCCTCAAGTTGTAATAGTGAAGGTTTCTATGAGCAAAATGTTGAATGACTAAGGAAGTAGCAAAAGAAGATGTAATGAATACACAGAGTCACTGTACCAAAAAAATTGTTCAATGTTCAACCATATCCGGAGGTAGCATATGATCAAGAACTGATAGCACTGAAGGAAGTAGTCCAAGCTGCACTGAAGGCATTGTCAAAAAAGAAGGCTCCAGGAATTGACAGAATACTAACTGAAATGTTGCAACAAACAGATGCTGCACTGGAGGCGCTCACTTGTCTGTGCCAAGAAATATGGAAGACGGCTACCTGGCCAGCTGACTGGAGAGATCCATATTTGTGCCCCTTCCAAAGAAAGGCAATCCAACAGAATGTGGAAATTCTCGAACAATGTCATTAATATCACATGCAAGTAAAATATTGCTGAAGATAATTCAAAAGTGGTTGCAGCAGTACATTGACAGGGAACTGCCAGGAATTCAAACTGGATTCAAAGGGATATCATTGCTGATGTCAGATGTATCTTGGCTGAAAGAGAGAATACCAGAAAGATGTTTATCTGTGTATTATTGACTATGCAAAGGCATTCCATTGTATGGATCATAAGAAATTGTGGATAACTTTGTGAAGAATGGGGAATTCAAGAATACTTAATTGTGATCATGGGCAACCTGTACATAGATCAAGAGGCAGTTGTTCGGACAGAATAAGGGGATACTGTGTGGTTTAAAGTCAGGAAAGGTGTGCGTCAGAGTTTTATCTTTTCACCATACTTATTCACTCTGTATGCTGAGAAGAGTTGATGCCTTTGAATTATGGTATTGGTGAAGAATATTGAATATACCATGGACTGTCAGAAGAATGAACAAGTACAATCAGAATGTTCCTTAGAACAGAGAAGCGAGGACTTTGTCTCATGTACTTTGGACATGTTATCAGGAGGGACCAGTCCCTAAAGAAGGACATCATGCTTGGTAAAGTAGAGGGTCAACAAAAAAGAGGAAGACCCTCATGAGACAGAATGACACAGTGGCTGCAACAATGGGCTCAAGCAATGCAGGACTGGGCAGTCTTTCGTATGTTGTATGCAGGGTTGCTATGGGTCAGAACAGACTTGACAGCACCTAAGAACAACACTGCTCATTTCATTCCTTACAAAGATTATGATGTTCATACATAAACGTGTGCCGTTCTTTTATTCCTCTAGAAACTTATCAAATAGACTAATTTGTTTTTGATCATATATTTGTAGGAAGAAGAGAAAACTTCTAAATTATTATATAAATAAGTTATGATAAAGAAGCTCCAAAGGTGATCACAACTATTGGTACACTTTAACACATCCTTTGGTTTTATAAAATGCAAGTGTCTGGTAACATGCTTGCTTCAGGAGAATAAAAAGACACGCAAGGATTGTAGGTTTGATGATTATTTGTCCATATCCTTTTTGAAGTCACCATTTATTCTACGCTTTCATGCATGATTAACAACTTGCAGATCCTTCACACGTAATCAATAGTTGTGAAATTTTATATTAGTTTAGAGATTAGACAGACTTGATTATAAATTTTATCGATTTGTACAGCTTAGCTGCAGAAATCCCTGTACATTTTTCAGAGATTAAATTAAAAGGAGATATATGGCCTATACACACAAGAAATGCCACGGTGATTATAAGGTGTGACCTCTTTATACTCATTCCTCTAGATGAATAAAATCTATCTAGTGCACTGAAACATGAATCAGCATGTCAACAAGCATCAAGCTGAGATAGTAAACACAGTGAAAATGTGACAAAAAGAATTACAAAACTGCAAGAAAACCTGCCTAAGACTATAATTAATACAGGCGACTTGCAAGAATTAATTGCTTCAGCTCATTTTTGTAAATTGGAAATTGGCAGAGATAAGAATAATGAACTCTTTAACTTATACCGGGAAAATCTGAGCCCATATTAAAACTGAAGATTGATGATCTCCTTTAAGATAAACAGTGATGACAATTTTTTCTTAACTGCTATACAAATAAATACGATTTTTTTTAAGGGGAGTAAATAATCTAAACCCATTGAGTTTGAATCAATTTCTACTTATAGAAAACCCATAGGAAAGAGCAGAACTACCCCACTGGGCTTCCAAGAGCCATCCTGGCACAGTAGTTAAGAGCTATAGCTCCTAACCAAAAGGTCGGCAGTTCAAATCCACCAGCCCCTCCTTGGAAATTCTATGAGGCAGTTCTACTTTGTCCTACAGACTCTGTATGAGTTGGAATTGACTCACTGTCAATGGGTTTTAATCTTTATGGAAGGAGACTGCCACATCTTTCTCCCACAGAGCGGCTGGTGGGTTTGAACCACTGACCTTATGGTTAACAGTTGCGTGCTTAACCACTGTGCCACCAGGGCTCCTAGTCTAGTGTCTATAAAATTCACAACCAAATCTGTGTTATGAATATTCTTACCCAGAAAGCTTTTAAAGTATTGCTGTATATTTTTTGTCCACTACTTTAAGGTCAGACGTTGTCCAGAAAAAAATTAAACGAACATCTACGGGCTCAATTTCAAATGGTAAACAATCTTTATCAAATACCATTGGGGAATAGCAGCCTTCTCAAAGTAGTCTACCATAATGATGTGACTGGAGTCAAGCTTTTGGGATCTTCATGTGCTGATGTGGCATGACTCAAGATGAGAAGAAACAGCTGCAAACATCCATCAATAATCGGAACGTGGAATGTATGAACTTTGAATCTAGGAAATTTGAAAGTTGTCAAAAACAAGATGGAACGCATAAAGATTAATATCCTAGGTATTAGTGAGCTGAAAGGACTGGTCTTTGCCATTTTGAATCAGACAATCATATGGTCTACTACACCCTGAATGACAAGTTGAAGAGGAACGGCATCACACTCATTGCTGAAAAAAAATTTCAAGATCTATCCTGAAGTACAACACTGTCAGTGATAGGATAATATCTATATGCCTACAAGGAAGATCAGTTAATACGACTATTATTCAAATTTATGCACCAACCACTAAGGCCAAAGATGAAGAAATTGAAGATGTTTACCAACTTCTGCAGTCTGAAATTGATCAAACATGCAATCAAGATGCATTGTTAATTACTGGTGATTGGAAAGCGAAAGTTGGAAACAAAGAAGAAGGACTGGTAGATGGAAAATATGGTCTTGGTGATAGAAATGATGCCAGAGATCGCATGATAGAATTTTGCAAGATCAATGACTTCTTCACTGCAAATACCTTTTTTCAACAATTTAAATGGCAACTATACATGTGGACTTTGCCAGATGGAATACACAGGAATCAAACTGATTACATCTGTGGAAAGAGATGATAAAAAGTTCAATGTCATCAATCAGAACAAGGCCAGGGGCTGATAAACGGAGAAAAGATTGAAGTTGCCAAGGATTTCATTTCACTTGGATCCAAAATCAACCATGGAAGCAGCAGCCAAGAAATCAAATGATGCACTGCATTAGGCAAATCTGCCACAAAAGACCTCTTGAAAGTTAAAAAGCAAAAATGTCACTTTAAGGGCTAAGGTGTATCTGACCATGGTGTGTCAATTGCCTCACCTGCATGTGAAAGCTGGACAATCAATAAGAAAGACAGAAGAATTGATACCTTTGAATTATGGTGTTGGTGAAGAACACTGACTATACCATGGACTGCCAGAAGAATGAACAAATCTGTATTTGGAAGAAGAACAGCCAGAATGTTCATTAAAGATAAGGATGGCAAGGCCTCGTTTCACATACTTTGGACATGTTATTAGGAGAGACAAGTCCCTGGAGAAGGACATCATGCTTGGTAAAGCAGATCAGCAAAAAAGAGGAAGACTCTCAACGTGTTGGACTGACATAGTGGCTGCAACAATGGGCTCAAGTATAACAATGCTTTTGAGGATAGTGTAGGACAGGGCAGTGTTTTGTTCTGTTGTACGTAGCGTAGCTGTGAGTCAGAAATGACTCGATGGCAACAGGTTTTGTTTTTGTTTTTTATATCTGTTGTATATAGGGTTAACCTGAGTTGGAAGGGACTCCAAGGCAGCCAATAACAAAAAATATAACAATTCCTGTGGTTATAAGCCCATTTGTGAATGGGTTTTCTTTGTTATGTTAAGGTATTAGTGTAGGGTGTGTTTTAAGTCAATCTCTTTTGAGAAATAAAAGAGCCAATCAAGCAAGCAGAAATGGGGGAAGACAGAAGCCATGCCACATGAAGATCAGCAAGGAGCCATGGAACAGAAGCTGAAAGAAGACAGGGACCTCCCTACAGAGCCAACAGAGACAGAAGGTCTTCCCCTAGAGCCAGCACCCTGAATTCAGGTTTGTAGCCTCCTAAAATTGTGTGAAAATAAATTTCTGTTTATTAAAGCCATTCATTTGTGGTACTTCTGTTATAGCAGGACTAGATAACTAAGACAGGGACCAATATTTTTCAACTTCAAAATCTTTTTTCCTTCTTGTGTCCTGTTATAGTTTTCTGTATATCATTTCATCTTTGTCTCTTAGTGTTCCCTGTGAACATCTATCATTATTCAAAATAAGTATGCCTCAGCTCTACCTAAGTCCTACATACGATGACACATAAAACAGAAATAAATAGAAGGCAGTTCATCTCGATAAGTATTTTGAAGGATTCATTTACTTACCTTTGAAAAGGTATTCATCAATAACATTTAGATGGCATTAGAGAAATGCTCTAATGTGTTTTATATTGGCCTTAAAAGAAAATTAAATCCCCTTAAATCATATAAAGAAAAAAGTATATGTATAATGAAATACTTTCTGGAAGAGATTTGACAAAGATATATTCATTTATACCATACTAATATTTTCAAATAACTCTACATGAAAGAATAAAATGGTGACAACATATAGAAATGACAATGCAGGAGATTGCTTTTCTTTGTTTTCACAGATAGCAATACCCTAGTAAGATCAGATTTTAAAGTATCAAGAAAAAAGAGTATTAACAGATATTCATAGGAAAACAGTAAACCAAAAAAATGTGTAAACGTTTGAAAACATTAAGGAAATGTTTTATGTTTGTTCTGTGCATATGCTACTATAGTAATCACATTCATTCCATACCTAAATCTACATTACCAGTTCCAGTTAAAACAATTAATCAGCCTAATATGTTTGCAGTATATAGCAGATTTAAAAAAAAACATGGAACCAACTCCAAAATCAGTTCCTATTACACCATTTAAATATTAAGAATGATTCTCTTTAACAAATATTTATCAAGTAAATACAAATGGGCCAGACTAGTTGCTTAGGATCCAAAGATGACTAAGACATTACTCCTTTCCTTGTACAACTCAAATTATAATAAAGTATATGCCCACAAATAGGTAAATCATAGTTTAATGTGGTCAGAAAAAAGCACTATTGGACTAAAGAGATAAATTTAAAAATTCTGTTGATAGGAACAATAAGATGTTTCACCAAAGAAGTAACAATGAACCTCTTTTCCAAAGCACTACTAGGTATTTTCATTGTGAAGGGAGTGGGCATAAAGGACCTTCAGAGATAACAGGATTGCAGGGACTCCTTCCTGCCTTTTCTGGCTGGAAAGGAAAACTTCCACGACACCTTCAGTATTTCTCTCTTGTTATACTCATTCATCCCTGATGGAAGAAAGGGTGCATCCCATTGCCATTGAGTTGATTCCAACTCATAGTCAACTATACAGGACAGAGTAAAACTGCCCCATAGGGTTTCCAAGGAGCAGCTGGTGGATTTGAACTGCTGACCTTCTGGTTAGTAGCCGAGCTCTTTACCACTGCACCACCATGGCTCCAAAAGTTGCATGGGGAAAGTAAACACTTTTGAATGTTAATCTCCTGCTAGATCTCTCCCTTAACTCCAGACTTATATATCCAATTGCTTACTAATATCTCAACTTAGTTATCTAATGGGTACCCAAAACTTAAAATCCTCAAACCTGAGCTAATGTTATTCCATAGCTTGTTCTTCCAACAGACTTCCTCATCTTAATAAAATAACTACATTATTCTAATAACTTAGTAAAATGACTCACCCAAAAGCTTTTCTTTCTCTCACCCCTCACATCCATTTCATCAGTCATTTCTTTCCATTCTCTCTGCAACATATGTTTAGAATCTGACCACTTATCATCACTTCCACCACTGGTATTTATTTCATCTTCGCGATTATCATCTCAGACTGGAATTAGTGACACTACTTCCAAATGAAACTGGAATGAATCCCTGCTTCCTCTTTTGCCTCTCTTTCGCACAGCAGTCAGAGGGACCCTGAAATCTCTCTAGTGACTGTCCACCTCACTCAGAACGACTTCTGAGTGGGTTCCTAGGCTCTGCACATTCTGCCCTCCACTCCTTGTATGACTTCATTTCCCACTACTCTTGAATTTGCACCTCCACTCAGCCGCACTAGTCTCCTTGCAGTTCCTCAAACATGTCAGGCACATTCTTACCTCAGGCAGGGTCTCTGCACTTGCTCTCCTCTGCCTAGAATGCCCTTCTCCCAGACACCTACTTGTCTCACTCTCTCACCTCATGCAGGGCTTAATTCAAATTGCTACCTTAGTGAAGCTTTCTTTGACCATCTTACTTAAACTCCAATGTTGCTTTACTGCTTCCTTTCTCTCCTTAGCACTTAACACCATCTACTATTATTCATATTTAGTTATTTATCTGGATTACTTTCTGTCTCCCCACACTAAAATGTCTGGTACTTAGTAATTACTCAGTAAATATTTGGGTTGATAAATGACTGAAAGAATGAATTTAAAAATTAATGGATCTTTGTATCTTCTGGCATCTAATAATACATATAAGATCATAATAATTTCCTGGCATGTAGTAAATGAGCTAAAACTTTTAGCTGATTGAAGGCAACTCTTTAATGTTAGAAAACCTACATATTAAAATCTAAATTTATTTATAAAATGAACGTTAAACAACTGAATAGACCCAGCCTCTAGAAATCATCTTACATGTTTTAACGCTTAAAACACAAAGTAAAGTTTTCAGCTGAATAACAAAAATGTCAAACTGTTGGATGAAATTAACTGAGAGAAGAAGAAAAGAGTACTGTAGATCTTTGAAAAACTAAGGTAGAAAATCTTTGAAAAAGAAAGTATACATTTAAAGTTAGAAATCTGAAGCATACTTAAAACATTTAATGTATCATGAATATCAGGCTAGTTTAATGATATTCATCTTGAACTACTTTTTATCATTTTTTTGATCTTTCAAGCATTTTTCTTATTTTCTTAACTAGAGAGCAAGTTTCTCCAGGGCAAGGAACATATTTACTACTTCACTTATTTCCTATTCAGTGCTAAGCATAGAGTAAAAAAATGATGAATATATTAACTTTAAGCAATTTTACCCTAAAGGAGGTGTTGTGAAATCTAAGGACTTTGAACATAAAATATCAAAATAAAGGTCATCAAGAGGGAGGAAAAAAAAATCCTTGAAGTCACTCGATGCTATTTTCAAAGCATTGGAAGAATAGACCTTTGATATCTCAGATTATTTGATATTCCAGTTTAAAAATTAGATGTCCTATATAAATTGAGCTTAACTCATAAACAATTGATTTTGTTTTAGGTTACATTGTAGAACAGATGGTGTCATTAAATTCACATTAAACTTCTTTTCCATTCCCATGGAGACCTAAAGAATTAGCTCTTTAATTGGAGTCTGAGTCATTACTGTTTACCATGGGTTTACACATTTGCTTGCTGTCAATCATGCTCTCATTCCCAGGCTCAGTACCTTTGTGAGCTACTCTTAATTTATACTAGCTTGATTATTATAGTGCCTAGAACAAGTTTCACAAGACTATTTCCTAGTCTTCATGTGTTTGCAGATGTGATCTAAATCTTAAATTACAGAGTGTAGAGGTGCTCTGATTTGTGAAAAGGTCATATATGTAAATGAAATAGGTTAAAGGAATAGGCTGTGGAATTAGGCTACCTGTTACTTAAGTACAAGCTACTTAACTTCCATACGCATTATACTCTTATGCATGAAATGTAAAAATATACCTCTGCTCGGGACTGTTGCTGTTTGTTACCATGGAGTCGATATATAATAATATATATAATGAGTAATAACTTATTTTATAACTTATTTTATTATTATATAATGAGTAATAACTTAGAAAAACATATTTTATGGATGAAATGTGGCTCTTATTTTATTGTAGTTACGTACTTGTGGTTTAGTAGCATTATTACCTATAAGAATAAAATTCTTGAAAAGTATGGGAAGAGGTTTGTGTGTGTGTGTATGTGTGTGTTTTTCACAAACACAATTAAGTGTCACCCGTGGTTATTTATCCAGCTTCTACCCCACTGTAGAATGTAAAAACATTAATTTATAATTTTTAACACGTCAAGCTAAATAATTTTTCAAAAAAAGCTTGGTTTCTGGATTATTCTACCTATTTTCAGGCCCTTGAAGCATACGTGCATAAAGTAGTAGGGAAAATATCTAACTAGAAATAAAAATACCACTAAAATATAACAGAAATCTAATAGAAAATTTTACAAAAGAATAGATATTGCAGCTAAATACAAAGATCTTCTACTAGACTGAATCCCTTGGGCCCACCCACTCGTTTTCATACGTGAATACAAACTTTGTTTTTCTCTACAAGTGAAGTTTTCAATATATCATTAAACACTAAACCCAAAAAACCAAACCGACTGCTATCCAGTTGATTCCAACTCATAGTGACCCTATAGGACAGAGTAGAACTGCCCCATAGGGTTTCCAAGGCTGTACATCTTTACAGAAGTGGACTGCCATATCTTTCTGGCTGAGCAGCTGCTGATTTCCAACCATCACCTTTCTGTTAGCAGTGGAGCACTTTAACCACTGCACCACCAGGGCTCCACTAGTACTTAACATTTCAAAAATCCTTGTTTTGAAACTAAAGGTTAGGGAAAGTTGTTTAAAAGGTTTTGTCGTTTATTTATCTTCTGTACGAATGGTTGCTCAAGGAAACTTCCAGCACCCAAATGTCATGTTCAAACCGTGTCTATTTATAATGTTCCAGCATTCTCTAATGCTTCCTTGGAACATTTCAGTATGTTTTCCACAAATGTAAAAAAAAAGAATTTTTTTTAAGTACAAATGATCTCAGCACCTAACAAAAGATAGTTTCCGTGAATTCTTCAAAATCAGGTTTAATTTAAAGAAGTATCCAAGTAGTTAAGTTTGGGACTGATCTGAAATTATAATGATTTGTCTTAAATAGAGAACATATCTAGATATATACTAATATAGTTTAATACCCCACTCTCCCGCAGTCCCATTGCCATTGAGTCGATTCCGACTTATAGCAACCCTATAGGACAGAGTGTGTGCCCCATAGGGTTTTCAAGGAGCAGCTGGTGGATTTGTACTGTCACCTTTTTTTAGTTAGCACTCAAGCTCTTAACCAATGCGCCTCCAGGGCTCCACTGCACCACCAGTGTTGCTTATAATCTAATGAATGCAAACCAAATTAAATAATCCGTGTAATAATACTTTAAGAATTACAGTTGACAACATGGTTTTTGTTTGTTTTTAGGAGCCCTGATGGCGCAATTGTTAAGAGTTTGGCTGCTAACCAAAATGTCCACAGTTCAAATCCACCAGCCACTCCTTGGAAACCCTATGGAGCACTTATACTCTGTCCTATAGGGTCAATATGAGTCGAAATCGACTCCATGGCAATGAATTTTATAGCGTAAGTGGGGAGAGAGCTTATTAAAATGTAATACTCAGCAACTGGCATGTGGCAGTTCCATTTTCTTCCCATATTTCTTTTTTTATGTTTTGACAGCGTAAAGTACTGAAATTTTGCATGTATTTTTAAAAGCAAAGTATTACTTCATTTCTCTGGTTTATCAAGGAATGAGGTCACCAAAAATATACATTTAAAGATATTTTGCAACATTCCTCTTAGAATAATCAGTTTGGTTATTGTAACCATTTAGAAAGTCATTTTTCAAAAAAGTCAGCCATACTTTTTTGACATCTTAAACATTGTGTAACAAAAATTTTAACTAAAACAACTATTCAAGTTCACTTATGGCTGTGGTTTTATTACATGTACTCACATAGCTGTGACCTTGACTGCTATTAAAGCTTGAAAAGCAGTTACTCTTACACTAAAACTGGTAACGTTTCTGTGTTTTTTGGTCTAGATATTTTTTAAAGGGTATTTTCCTTTCCTGATATTACTCTCTTGGTTAAGCTATTACTCCCAAATTTGAGTATCTGTTTGCCTTTTCAAATGTCTTCTCTATCCCAAGGGAATTTTGCATTTTGTAAGGACAAGGATTGCATCACATTTCTTTGCATTAATCACAGATACAAGCTAATTTCAAATAGTAGATGCTTACTTAAAAATAACCTATTGCATGAAAAAAATGAATAACTTAATTTATTTTTAATGAATGAAAATATCAAATATGTCTTTTAATATTACAGTGTCATCTTTTTGATTAATGTCCTTTGAGTGAGCAGAGGCAGCATGTATTAGGACTTTTAGCCCTAAGTAGCGTAATACAAAAAGTGATTGGAAAATAAATTGTATTTATTCAATGTCTTTAAACATTATTTATGTTCATGTAAAAAGTAAACATAATTTTAAATAAAAGTATGATCAGATATTTTATCAAAAATTATAACTAAGAACAAAGATGTTAATAGTACATCAATTTGCCCTAATTCAGTTATACACTATTTTGATCACATTTTGTTAAAAAAATATCAAAGACATATCATTGTTAAATCAAAATGTTGTTGTTAGGTGCTGCTGAGTTGGCCTCAGACTCATGGCGACCATATCCACATCAGATGGCAATGCTGCCTGGTGATCGGTTGCAGATCAGGCCGTTGTGATCCATAGGAAATCATAATATTAGTGATAATTTGAGACATAAGGATTTTCAATCTTCTCCAATGGAAAAGCTGATTCACTCACTGTGGATCTGCTTCATTGAATTAGGACTCATATAGAGAAGCATAATTGAGATGACACCTCCAGCTGAGCAAGACAGCGGCCCCCTTTATGGGTACAAGCCAGGAGCTGAGCCTTATATTTCTTTTTATTTGTAAACCATCTTATCACTGTGATTTTCTTTTTATTATACACGGATTTGAATGTGACCTCTCAACTGTTTCATTACGTCACCAGGCCTCACAAAAATCTAACCAAACCCCTGCAGAGCAAAAAACACGCTTCACTCAAAATTAGTTATTCTTAAGCAAATTATTCATCTGGGTAGATGCCAGTATTGATTGTTTGAAAACAGTACTAAATTTATTGTTTCCTCCATATGAAGCTAAAATTACAAGCTAATTTAATTATTTTAGTGAATGAAATGATCTAAAACAACTAAATACTGTCAATGAAAATCCAGCTAAAAAACAAAAGGAATAAAACAAAATCTTAACTTTGTAATGTGATTACATAGTAAAGCTCTAAGAATATTATTTCACTTAATATCTGTAACAACTCTAAAAGGCAGATAACTTTATAGAAGAGGAAACTGAGACTCAGAGGGGTTGCATAACTTATTGATAGTTGAGCCAGAATTAAAATCCAGTTTTGACTGACTCAGAACATACTCTTTCTAACACTGTAAAGAATTTATATTAAGAAATCTGGAGTCTTGGGGGACAACTTAGTCAACTGGCATAACATAGTTCACAAAGACAGTGTTTTACATCCTAGTTTGGTGAGTAGTGTCTGGAGTCTTAAAAGCTTGTAAGCAGCCATCTAAGATACAACTATTGGTCTCTACTCATATAGAGTAAAAGACAATGAAGGGAATCAAAGGCTCAAAGAAGAAACTAGTCCACATGAACCACATCCTTTTCTAACTTGAGACCAGAAGAACTAGATGGTGCCCGGCTACCACTACAGACCATTTTGACCAGGGACACAATAGACGGTCCCAGATAGAATGGGAGAAAAATGTACAGCAAAATTCAAATTCCTAAAAAAAAGCCGGATCTACTGGACTGATAGAGACTAGAGGAACCCCTGAGACTACTGTCCTAAGATACTCTTTGAACTTGGAATTGAAGCTATTTCTGCAGATCACCTTTCAGCCAAATAATAGATTAGCTTATAAAATAAATAATATCACCCATGAGTAATGTGCTCCCTTAAACAATTAACTATATGAGACCAAACAATCAACATTTACTCAAAAGCAAAAATGAGAAGGCAAGGAGGAGAAGGGAAGCTAGATTAATGAAAAAAGAAAAAAACAGAATGAAAATAATGAGAATGCTAATAACTTTGCAAAAATTGTAACAATTGGCATGAAATAATTTGTATATAAATTGTTATAAGGGAGCCTAATTTTCTGTGTAAACTTTCACCTAAAACACAATAAAATATTATTAGAAAGAAAAAAAAAAGAAATCTGGAAAATGTAAGCAATGCTATATAAAATGCTTTCCATAGAAAAGGATTAAAATTCACTAGAATTTTTTTTTTAATTTAAAACATTTATTAAGTGCCAATAATTACATTTAGTTTATACTTTTGTGACAATAACCCTCTAAATAATATCAAAGAGTAGCTGAAGGCAAATGAACAGCCACGGCAGCCTACTAAATGAGCTTCATCCTTCTTGTGATGCCCTTTTGCACGTTTCAGAAATTTGAGATGCAAGATTAATTATGATTTCCAGTGTAACCCACTTACATTCTTATTAATTGTTACATTATTAATGGAGCACTCCTGCCACAAGGACTGTGTTGGTCCAGTTGTCTCATCTAACTTATTTTCAAGCTGTCTGTGCTAATATTTACATATGTTAAATATGCTTTTTAAATTGTTCTCTTTTGTTGCTATATAGCAACAACAACAACAAAAAAATCAATGTCTCGGAATTGGTTCATCAAATCGTAAAAATAGTGACGGACATAACCAAGTCCTTAATACAAAAAGTGAAGCAGAATCGAGTGTCAAAACATAATGTGAATCTCTATGTGCTACTGCAAGCGGTGGTAAAAAGTGGAAGAGGAAGGAAGTATAACACAAGTAGTTCAAACTTGGACTTTTTTAGATGGGTGATCCATTCATCCCTTGCATACTATCTTGGTTACGTGGTGCTGCCATAACAGAAATACCACAAGTGGATGGCTTTATCTGTTAGCAAAATGTCTGTATCAATGAACCTTGTTAGACATTGCATAAAGTCAACGTGGAGGAGCTCTACAATGGAGAAGGGCAATCTTTGTCTACTGGAAGTAGTAGCATGCACTTCATTCGACAGTTAAACTACTTAAGTAGAGGATATGCTCCTGAAGGATATGCGAAATAAACTTGAGGGCAAAATGCTCCATAAATCTTGACACTAGTCATCCCAGAAAACCAGGGTTACAGATGCAGGAATACGGTGGTGAATTCCATACTGGAGGAACACTGTATGAACATTATGTCTGCAGAGGGGAAGGCTGGAACTTTGAAAAGAAAATGACATAAAACTCAAATGCCAATATACATATTTTTATTCATTGAGAATAGTTAAGAGTCAAGTAAATGGCACTTGAACTTGATTCAGTGTTGAAGGAAACAATAAAATCTGTGACTATAACTGCCGTGCCTTTTCAGTGTCTTGAGGGAAGAAATGGGCAGTGAATACAAGACTGGCTTGGTATACTGAAGTATGCTGACTATCAAGGGTAAAGAACCTCTTATGGGTTTTCAAACAAAGAATGAGATCAGCACATTGCTTCCCGACACTGATCATCCTATTAAAGATCATTTCAATAACTACAAGTGGCATGTCCAAATAGCCCAATTTCAGCAATATATTCACTTCATTGAATATCTAGACCTATCACATCAGGGCCAAAATATTACCATATTGTATTCTGAGGATAAGAAAAGAGATTTCTTAAGATAACTGAATAGTGGTGCAAATGACACAATTGACACAAGCTTGGCTCTAAACCACTTCAGTGCACAATGGTTTTCTAAACTTTTTTAAAGGAAGAAATTGGCTTCCTGTTGGTAGGTATATTTAAGACCACATTCAATACCAAAACATGAAAAAATAATCTGCAGTCCTGAGTGCAGCAAAGGAATCCACTGAAATCCATTTGTTGTTATATTCTAAATTAAAACACTTAACCCTCTAGGTTTGAGTAGGACATGCTTATGGTAACTTCCATTCTGACAGCTTGCTAAAAGTAGTTTCCAATAAAATACCTAACCCTCACTTCTGGTTCCATATTAGATCTCAACATCATGAAGTATCTGATAGTCTCTACATGCTAGAGATGATTTCCATGGACCTATAATAATTATGATTTAGTATTTACTAAGTTAGAGGAAACAAGGAATAAGAAAAATACAGATTAGATTCAGAATTTAAGCTGTACCTCAGAATATTACTCTTGAATCTGCATTTAAATAACAAGGAAAAACCTGCAACTGAGGCATCATTTTTTAAAAATAAATGTCGTCATTTTTAATTTTAAATATAGTTTTACTTTAACCTAAAAAAATGCCTATAACCAGGTTTTCCAAGTTGTATTAACCTCCCTTATGTCATCTATGTATATTAAAGTTGTGACTAACATGGACCTACTGGGCAAAATGTAAATTCCTTAGAAAAGAATATGATATCCTCACTGACCCAGACTCTGCTACCTGTTACCTGTTTTCCTTTACCATTGCCTACCTCTTACTTCATGTTTCTGGAATACCAAAATATTTGTACTTCTCCACATCCTCATATTCTTTTCTTACCTCCATAACTGTTCTTGCAGTTTTCTCTGGTATAACATACTTCTCTTTCCAATAAGCCTCCCTAACCCAACCATTCCAACTGGCTACCTGCTCCTAGGCATCCCTTAATATCACGTAGCTCAGGTGTCCTCCAGGAATCCTTCTCTGATCCCACATCTTCTCTTTGCTTCATTAGGTGCCTTTACAAAACTTTGTGATACTAATATCATTGAACTTATACTTTTAAAAATTATTACTTTTTATGCCTGTGTATGTACGTGTCTGTCTACCTGCATTGCACATGCAGACAGGCTGTGTTTTCAACTTCTAGGCAGCCATTAGACTGCTGGGAATGAGGCATGTACCCCCACTGACATTCTATGGGTACTACATTCAACTGTGATCAAGCCGGACACAGGAAACAATTATACAGTTTGGCAAAGTGAATGTCATTATTAATATTTATAGAAAGAAAACAGTAAAAAATAACAACAGATTGATTCCCAAAGGGGAAATGCTTCCCTTCCCAAATTACCCATGTTCATTCTTATTTCACTGGGTAGGCACGACATTGTTCAGGTCAGACACTGTGTTCATCACCACTGCCTTCAGCCACCACCATGCTGTTGAGAGGGTCTGCACGGTTCCCAAGGCTTCTGCTCTGCTGCTGGGCCTTGCTGGCCTTTGCTCTTAGCTTCTGCCATGCTACCTAGACCTGTGGGGGTCTCTTGCTGCTGTACTACCGGGGCCCCCACTGCCCAAGGTGGGTGGTGTGCAACTCCGGCATGGGGGCACACACAAGGCTTTGCTCTGCAAGGTAAGTGTTATAGCTCTTTCAGCTCTGCAGGCAAGCCTCCTGCCCAAAGGCACTCAGCTCTCAGTCTGTTGGCCAGCAACCCCACTGAAGCTGCCTCGCTCCGCGGGCCTGCAAGCCCACTGCCGCTGTCTCTCATCATCTCATGGCCTATTCAGTGTTACAGGTCTTTCTTCCAGGTCTAGGAGGCTCTTAGCACAGGAAGCCTGGGTTCTTGGTCCAAAGGACACACTCTGTTCTAGATGCATCTTGATGGTAGCGAAGTCTCCCTGAACCTCTGTGGGATTAACCTTTATATAAGCAAGTCTCTTACAAATTTCAAGGCATGGCCCTCCCACCGCAACAATGAATTGACCAATCCCCTTGGTAGACCATAAGTCACTCAGTTGCATACTCCTAGCCAATCATTTTGTGAGAGTTACAAGACCATGCCTAGGAAGGCCATATAAAAGTGATTCATTGCACCACAGCCTGTCTCTGCTGCTGAAGAGTGAGCATCTCTAATTTCTTTTTCATTTTCATATTCACAGAATATAGTATAGTTGCCAGCATATAGGAGGTGATCCATAAATGACTTACTACTGAATGAATGCTCAATTGTAACTGGGAAGACAGAGGGAGGGTGTTGGTAAAGACTTCCTAGAAAAACAGATTCATTTTAAATCTTGAAAGATGGAATTTGAGGAAAGGCTCAATTTTGCAGCTTTAATAAATCTATTCTTCTAATGTTAAATAAATATCACTATTCTCACTCTCCATATCTGGGCATGAATGGGGAAGTAAATCATGATGAGTCCAGTCAGCTGACGACTGTAAGGTGTAGTTACAGACTGACTTAAAAAAATTACTTTTAGAAACTGACTTTAGCTTAATATTTACACTTTTTAATATAAAAAAAAACCCATTGCCATCGAGTAGATTCCAACTCATAGTAAACCTATACCATTCATAAATTTGCATTTTGTTTTTAATGACACCAAACCCTTGCTTTCTGCCCTTAGTTAGGATCACACTGAAGAGAAATTTAATAAATAGAATGGAAAAAAAATGCAAAAAGAGCTAAAGTCAAGACTAATACATATGGTACAGTTTCTTAAGATGTATATTATAACCTTCTTGGATGAAAATACATTAAAAACAAAATCAAAATAATGAAGAATAAGCACTTTTTAAGTTAATATGAGATCCTGGCATTTAATTTTATTATGGAGAGTACATATTTTAGTAAACCACCATCAATTCTACTGGCTTAGCAAAGGAAAAACCCTTGTTTATGAAAACTGTGTTATACTAGAAACGTGACAGTCAATGTAAAAATAAGTAATATCACAGGTTCAGAGCACTGGAAGAATTCTTGACAGGTTATCTGGGCTGGCAATTCTGCTGCCCTGGCAAGATCATTTTCAATACACAGCAGACTAATGCTTCTGTGTACTTAAACAATACATCTGGGAGAAGATGAGTCATAATCGCTCTTAACAATCCACTAAGCCTGTTTAACATGGACACCAAATATAGTTCAACGCATAAAGTCCAAAGGCCATATTCTTCTGCTTTCACTTCAGTGCTGAATTAGAATAGCCTTCATTCACTGTGCAAAGGCAGTTTGATTTCTTCCAGGCAACTCAAACTCATGTTAATAACTGAACTCATCATGTTCTCCCCCATCTCCATTTCTAAACTTGTTCCTCCTTCTACAGTCACCCACCCAACTGCTCAAACCTGAGAGTCATCCTGGATATACAAGCTTTTCTCTCTCTTCCATACAGTTACATCAAATGGAGCCCCAAATCTTACCATTTGTTACTCTGAAAATCATTCTTTCCTCTCTACTCCCATGTTTCATGTAAACTAATAAAACTGCCTTCTAACTAATCTCCTTGCCTCCAGTTCTATCCATTTTCTTCTTGCATTTTTCAAATACACAGAAAAATACTTAGTATGACAGTGACGTAAAGATGGACACAAAACATATCTGCGGTATTGTTCCAAATAAATACACCCAGATTTAATACATAGCTGTATACAGAAATAGTAGAAAGAAACTGGAAAGAATTACACCAAAGTGTTAATAATATTATTGGAGTGATTGCATTATAGATTGTTTTGGTCCTATATATTTTTTTATTCCTTTAACAAAAATCATTGAATTCTATTATATTCGAGATATTGATATAGGCAATAGAGATAAAGAAAGAACACTCTACTGGAGAAATAAACATTTACCCATTCAACAAATATTTTTCTTTGTACGTAAAATACATCACACACACAAACACGCATACGCGCACACACACACAGACATATACCCACATGTATACATAAATACACATGGGTATGCATACTATCTTAATAACATAATGTATATATATGAATGATACCATATTTTGTTTGATTAAAATTGTGATTAATGTCATAAAAGGGAAGTACAAGGAGGCAGGACAACATTTAACAAGGGAGCTTTGATCAATACTAAGAAATCAAGAAAGGCGTCCTTGAAGAAGGACCATGTCAATTGAACCTTGAAGGATGAATAGCAGTTAATCAGTCTGAGTTGTTCCAGGCAGAGGGCTCAGTAAGAAGGCCCAGAGGCAGAGCATAGATCAGAGGTAGAGCACAGGTCGGCCCAGAGGGGCTGTGAAAATAAAGGAGCTGTGGCAGGAGCAAAGACATAGAAATACAGAGTAGAGCCAACAAGGCCTGTGAAATAGGTAGTGCCCACGTCAAGCTGTGTCATGTACATAAGAATTATGATTTTTACATTCTTCTGCAATTATCTCTGTTTACATGTGTGTCTTAATTTATGATTGAAACTATTAAATGAAAACACTGTTTCCCAGGGTGATATTCCTAAAATGCAATCCCATCATGTCACTCCTCTGCTCCCTATCACATTCAGGATAATGTCAAACACCCCCAGAAGCTCACCAAGCACTCTGCATTCTGGGAGAGTTCTGGCCTGCACCTCTCTCATCACAATCCACAATCACACCGGACTCCAGCCAGTCTGAACGGCTCAATGTCCTTGACTGAACACAATCACTTACTCTGTGACTTTGCATCTAACACATTTGTCTCCTAGAATTCCCTGGCTCATACAAGCATGATTTCAGAACTAACCAACAGCAAGTACGACATTCAACACACGCTTTGTGCTCACATATAAAATTAGGGCTGTCTACTGTCTCTACTTTCCTTGTGTGTCCCCCTTGGACTAATCAAATATGTTGTTTTTGTTGTTAGGTGCCGTCGAGTCAGTTCCGACTCATAGCGATCCTCTGTACAACAGAATGAAAAACTCTACCAAGCATGAATGTCCTTCTCTAGGGACTGATCCCTCCTGATAACATGTCCAAGGTACATGAGACAAAGTCTCACCATCCTTGCTTCTAAGCAGCATTCTGGCTGTATTTCTTCCAAGACAGATTTGTTTGTTCTTCTGGCAGTCCATCAAATATACACTCCGGTAAAAATGTGAAGAATATCTAAAACTATAGAAAGGTAAACAACCACAAGATGAATAATTTTATCAAGGAAAATGGATCATAAAAGTGAAATCTGAAAATACCTGGCATATAGTAGAAGCCATTTAAGACTAATTAGTAGGTAAAAAGAGAAATTTCATACTACAATTTTAGAGAAGCTTTTTACTATCAATAAAATGAGAATATTAATATCTGTTTTGTAACAGCTCTAAAAGTTATGAATGATATGGAATGACATATGAAAGAGATTTTTAAAAATGATTTGTATAAAACATTTTATTATTAGTTTTAGGTTTAGAATAAAAAATCTGAATGTTCACATGCTAATGTATTGAACAAGTCTTACGATACTATAAATGGGAAATAATAAAATTTGCAATGCAATGCATATATATTTTTATTCATCCATCATTGATGGATACTAGTCACTAACTTAAAAATGTATTGTTTTTTATTGCAAAAGCAATACATAGAATGGTATGAAGCCACAAGTAAAACTCCCCTTCATTCTTACCCTGACTCTTTATTACTGCCCTCTTTGATATTCTTCTCCAGAACTAATCACAGATTACTGGTAATATATTTTCAAGTCACAGCTTGCCTCAATGATTTCCATTGCTTTTCACAAAACGTTTTTTTTGTATGCTAGGTTTTGTGATGCTTCCAATTGTTTCTTCTTTATTTGATGTCCTAATCTCTTTTTTTATGTACAGAATGTGTTACTGATCAGGAATAGATTAAAGTTAACTGAAATCTAACCAAGAAACCCAAACCTGTTGCCATCAGGTCGATTCTGACCCATAGCGACCCTAGAGGACAGAATAGAACTGCCCCGTAGAATTTTCAAGGAGCGACTGGTAGATTTGAACTGCCATCTTTTGGTTAGTAGCCGTATCACTTAACCAAACCAAACCAAACTGTTGCCATCTAGTCGATTCTGACTCAGTCACAGGACAGAGAAGAACTGCCCCATAGGATTTCAGAGGAGCAGCTAACGTTAGTAGCCGTATCACTTAACCAAACCAAACCAAACTGTTGCCATCTAGTCGATTCTGACTCAGTCACAGGACAGAGAAGAACTGCCCCATAGGATTTCAGAGGAGCAGCTAACGGATTCTAACTGCCAATCTTCAGGTTAGCAGCCAAATGCTTAACCACTGGCACCATTTACATTTAGATGTAAGACCCACAACCTCATTGAAATAATTTTCTATACTACTTGTCTTTATTTATTATTAATGAATATTTTCTATGTTTAAATGCACTACCGATATGATCTGATCCTTATTGAAAATATCAGGTCATTTGATTTACTTCGTGATTGTGAAAAAGTCTTGTTACAAATACACTTTAAATATACTGATAACTATATATCTGGCAGAAAATCAGAAATCTTCTCCAAAACAGTCTTTCAAACAGATAAAGTGTGGCATAACCAAAGAGGAACAAAGATTGAATAAAAAATTTCATTATTTTTTCTCAAACTGCAAAGGAAATTCACAACTCTATGCCTAAACTAGCAAGCAGCAATATGATGTAGTGGACATAAGAGCAGGGGTTCTGGAACTGTACTGCTGGGTTCAAATCTGGATTCAGGATTAGCAGCGTGACGATGGGCAAGTTATGTAACCTTTCTGAGCATCAGTTTGATCATCTGTAAAATGCTGGTAGAAAAAGGATCTTGTGTTGAGCAAAATATATGAAGAGATACAATTATTATTAAAATCTAGTTTTAGAATTTCAAATGCATAATACTAATTTTTAAAAATTATATTCATCCATGGGAATAGCAAAACCATTCTGATGAACAAAGACATCTGAATTCCATATTTGGATGACAGTATTCATACATTTCAGACTGTAAAATGCAGTCTGAAAACCAATTTTCAATACTAGGAGATTAGTGTGATTGCATCTTGGGGTGTCAATATATATCCAATAATAATGAAGCAAAACAAATTGAGTAGGTAATACTGCTGAGAGGAGTATAGCATTTATAGTTGTGCATACTTTTAAGCTTTAGAAGGATAAATGTCAAGTTAATAAGATTGAGCACAGTGGCTATAGAAATAGGTGTTTCTCAAAGATACCATTTTATAATTTGTTACATTTATATTCTGCTGCTTTCTGTATTTTAGGTTTCCAGCCTAACTTTCCTTCATCGATTAAGATCTATATATCTTTTTTTCTATGTTGTCTAATTTTGGGGATATAAGCACTCGTATTGTGTTAAATCTTCCTGTATTTTCACAATTAAGGTATTTATTTGTGTTTGGGTAAAATGTATCCGAACCAGAAAATGATCAAGCTCCACAAGGAGACTGCTTCAGTGTGAAAAGCAGAAGGAATTCACACATCATCTAAAGGTTTCTTTGATCACAACAACATTCATAGGTGAACAATGATGTCAATGAATAATAGTCATAGTGACCTATGATTGAAATAACTCTATTCTTCTATCCATCAGACTTTCCAGTATATAGCAACTAATAGCAATAAACCTAGGTCACCATGGACTTGCAACGTGGCGTATCTGTGTGGCACAAATACCTTGACACTAGTCTCAGCTAACCCGTCCAAATTTTGGAAGAAACTATATATAAGAAGTAAAAGAAGAAAACAGTTTTGCTCTAAATCCAATTTTAGTATGTATGTATATGTGTATGTACAAAGATCTCTGTTTAATAAATACAGCATATAGAATACAGAAAAGCAAGAAGAAACCTAAATTACACACTACTTCTTGCTTTATGTTAAAAATGAAGCTTGAAAAGTCTTCCCTTATCAATTTCCTCTGAACCATTAGCATGCAACAGTTGGAACAGTTAAAAGTCTGGAACTGATCATTTTGATATATGTTTACAATGACTTCTCTGAATTGTTTTAAAAAATATACATTTTTCTTTAGCTGTTCAGTGCAGTTGATTACCAATTGATTACTTTTGTGTGGCCTTTCTAGCCATGGTCTTGTTACTCCCACCCATGTGTTTCGGTGGGACTGTGTGATAGGGTAAACCAAGGGGATCGGTCAGTTTTGCCTTAAAAGACAGCTTTCCAGAGCAGAGAGGAGGAGCCTACCACCACCAAGGAAAGAGAGACTAGCAGGAGAGCCCAGCAGCAGGAGACAGCAGCAGTGGGCTTCTCGGCCCATGGAGAGAGAAAGCTGAGTGTCTTTGGGCAGAGATTGAGGGCCAGGGAGAAGAAGCGTGCCTGCAAGCACAGCTGGGGAGAGGCTATCCTGATGGAAGAACTGTATCCTGAGTGTTCTTGAGTCAGAATTGTCACGTTACTTCCCTAAGAAACCCCATAATTGTGAGTACGGTCTCTGAGTTCTATGTGGCCATTGCAATGAATTATCAAACCCAGCAGAGAGTGCTGTGCGAGGGACAGCTGAAGTCAGAATTGGTAGAGATGGTGGAGGGAGGAGGGTGTCTGGCCTCCATGGAAGTCGGCCTTGCGCTGTTGATCTTGGTTCTCCTTCCCCTTTGTGGGGTTGGAGGAGGTCAGACACCGCCCCCATGCCATTTTTACAGCTGTGTTCTTAATCTTTCCCTTTTTTTTACTATGTTAAATAAAATGATGACCTCAGTGAAACTTCTCCAGCTTGTCTTCTAAATCATTAATAGATTTAATACCATCAGTCCTAAAACTGATCCTGAGGGAACCTCACCCCCCTACCCCATTAACCTCTTTCTACTTAAGAAATCAGACTGGTTTTCTATACATTGTACAGTTTTAAATTTGAGAAGGAAATTTTCCTCTCAATAGTTGGCCATCATTCTTTACCTCTGTCTTGTGAAGAACTCTATCAAATAACACTTCCCTTCCTCAGATCTATCATTTGTCAATCTACTTAATTTACTGTATTCTCTCAGGTAACAACGTTCTATTTAGTCCTGAACAGAACGATCAAAAACATTATTTAAATACTCTAATAGCATTAGGAAACCCTGGTGGCATAGTGGTTAAGAGCTATGGCTACTAAACAAAAGATGTCAGCAGTTCAAATCCACCAGGCGCTTCTTGGAAACTACTGGGCAGTTCTACTCTGTCCTATAGGGTTCCTATGAGTCAGAATTGACTCGATGGCAACAGGTTTGG
Source organism: Trichechus manatus latirostris (assembly GCF_000243295.1). Classification (NCBI taxonomy): domain Eukaryota; kingdom Metazoa; phylum Chordata; class Mammalia; order Sirenia; family Trichechidae; genus Trichechus; species Trichechus manatus. Next base: position 2,097,307 of record NW_004444184.1, read on the forward strand.
GTTTTTTTTTTCTTTGTTTGTTTGTTTTTTAATAGCATTAAGTCAACTGTTTTGAAAAAAGCCAGGGGAACAATTTAAGTGACATGAGTAAATGAAAATTTCACCCATCTGCTGGACTAATGCATAATCCATTAATTAAATGGAATCCACTATGCTACTAAAATTTACTTATATGAGCTTTTTCCACCTACTAAAATATTTTTAAAACTTTAGAATGGAATAATAACTTAAAAAATTTGACAAACATGTATATTTTAAAAATACACTTCTTTATTCTTATTGCTTTAAATTCTCAGAGATCAAAATGGTGTCTTTTTAATACATGTTCAATGTTAGATGAATTGCTGCTGAAGTCTCAATTTTACTCTCCAAATACAGTCTTTTAAAATATGAAAGCTTTTGAATATTTACCTTCTTGCTAATAAAACATTTCACAAACTTCCTTAGGTATACTGAAAAAATTCAAAACTATACAATACTGGCTTGAAAATATTCTCTCAATGGATTTATCTGTAATAGTGGTGCTAACTTTGGCAGGTATTTCCAAGGGTAAGCAAAAGCTGTCTATGAGAAAATAATAGCTGGAAAAGTAAATTTACTCAAGGACCAAATTGACTTCATCCCCAAAGAGAAAGACTTCAGTTTTATATACGTTTCTCAATCATGATTTTCTCTACTTGCATATTCTACAATACCATGAAGGGCTTAAACATACTGAAAAACCAGGAACTCCACTGGCTATAAAAATAGCTTCAAAAATATTTATGCAAGACATTCCTTATTTTCAATTGAACCAATTAACATATTTTAAAAATTAATTTGTGACAGCATGTAATGAACAACCAGTATAGATTAGGCATTTATTTATTTACATATCATTTCCTAATTCCTACAATAACCATATGACATTGTTCCTTTCGTTATTACTGTATTAAAAATGAAAATGCTTTGGCCAAGGTCACAGTGTTGCAGGAAGAATTGGACGTGGGCAGTCTGATTCTTCAATATTATGCTATAATCTGATAAATCTGAAAAAAAAATGTTAACTGCTATAAATGTGGTGAACTAATTCACATTTCAGTTGTATAATATTTTGCTCCTATTATACAATCTTACACTTAATCCTAATTCCAAGGATAACTACTACTAATTCTTTTTTGCACACCAATTGTAGTCTTCTTCTGTGCATATCTATTCTTATAGATACGGTAAAAAATTGAGATCTATACTCTCTGTATTTTGGCATTTACCTTTAATACTGAACTATTATTCTTAAAGGTAGCATCATAGTCTTTTATGTGGAAATGCACTCATTTTTTAAAATAATTTAATCTTGTACATATAGGTTAATCTCAATGTCAGATTTTATTTATTTATTTATTTATTAAGATTGAGTAATTCCACTACTCAAAATCTATCGAAAAGATGCAGATACATATACCATGTAGTGTAGGGATAAATTTTTAATGCTAATGTATTAATAAATTTTAACCTAGAAAACAGATAAAAGTGAGTGTGTATAATGATGATTATATGTATGTAATGTTTTTTAAAAAGTTTCTTTACTCACTGAATACTCATCGTGATCAAGGAAGAAAAGTAACATGCCTCACTGCACACAAAAATAGAGAAATACTAAAGCATCAGATTTATTGGAGATTTTACAAAACAAAAGTCAAAGGCTGCTTTTCAGTATAAATTAAAAAAAGAGGATTGTAACATATATTGATTTCAACTGCTATCATAGGGAATACAATGCTAGAAAAAAACTATAACATATTCCACATAATCATTACTAAAGCGGTAACATTTACATCACTAAAAATCTAACTTTCCATTACATGGAAAAAGAGACTGTAGCACAATAAATATTTCCTCCATAATAAATCTACTTAGGTATATTAGGTGAACAATTTAACAACCTTAAAACTGTGTTCTGATTTTATTTTATATTTCAAATGAGTGAGGTCTACCAACCAAAATATGTTTGTCTTAGTCATCTAGTGCTGCTACAACAGAAATACCACAAGTGGATGGCTTTAAAAAAGAGAAATTTATTCTCTCACAGTCTAGTAGCCTACAAGTCCAAATTCAGGGCATCTGCTCCAGGGAAAGACTTACTCTCTCTGTCAGCTCTGGAGGAGGTCCTTGTCATCAACCTTCCCTTGGTCTGGGAGCATCTCCGCGCAGGAAACTCAGGTCCAAAGGACGCACTCTCCTCCCGGAGCTGCTTTCTTTTTTTTTTTTTTTGTGGGACTTGGCCAGAGTAAACTTATTGGAGGCCTCAGTTTTCTTGTCCATCTAATCCTTAGACTTTTTTTTTTTAATTTTTTTATTATACTTCAGGTGAAGGTTTACAAAACAAATAGTTTCTCATTAAACTGTAGTACACAGATTGTTTTATGACACTGGTTAACAACCCCACAACATGTCAACCCTCTCCCTTCTCGACCTTTTTTTTTTTTTGGTGAAAATATAAATAGCCAAAGATACACCATTTCAAAAATTTCTACATGCACAGTTCAGTGACATCGATTACGCTCTTCCAATTGTGCTGCTATTCTCACTTTAGATGAAGGTTTACAGAACAAAATAGTTTCTCATTTAACAGTTAGTACACGTTGCCCTATGACAATGGTTAACAACCTCACAACACATCAACACTATCCTTACTCAACTTGGGTTCCCTATCACAGCTTTCCTGTCCCCTTCTGCCTTCTAGTCCTTGTCCCTGGACTGCTGTGCCTCATTAGTCCCATTTGGTTTTATGGGGCTGTCCACTCCCTGGCTGAACGGTGAATCTCGGAAATGACTTCACCACTGAGCTAAAAGGGTGTCTGGGGGCCATACTCTCGGGGTTTCTCCAGTTTCCTTTAGGCCAGTAAATCTGGTCTTTTTTTGTGAGTTAGAATTTTGTTCTACATCCTTCTCCAGCTCTGTTCAGAACCCTCTGTTGTGATCCCGGTCAGAGCATTCAGTGGTGGTAGCCGGGCACCATCTAGTTGTACTGGATTCAGTCTGGTGGAGGCCTTAGTAGCTGTGGTCCATTAGTCCTTTGCACTAATCTTTTCCTTGTGTCCTGTTCTCTTCACTCTCCCTTGCTCCCAAAAGGATGGGACCAGCGGAGTATCTTAGATGGCTGCTCACAGGCTTTTAAGACCCCAGACGCTACTCACCAAGGTAGAATGTAGAACATTGTCTTTATAAACTGTGTTAGGACAATTGAGCTAGATGTTCCCCAAGACCATGGTTCCCACAGCCCTCTGCCCAGCAATTCTGTCCCTCAGGGAGTTTGGAAGTGTCTATGGAGCTTCCATGCGGAGCTGCTTTCTTGGTCCCCATGTCTCTCTACTGGATTCTCTCTTTTACATCTGAAAAGAGATTGGCTTAAGACACTATCTAATCTTGTAGACCTCATCAATGTAACTGCCCTAACCCATCTCATTACGTCATAGTGATAGGATTTACAACACACAGGGAAATCACATTAGATGACAAAATGGTGGACAATTACATAATACAGGGAATCATGACCTAACCAAGTTGAAAGATATTTTTGGGGGACCCAATTCAATCCATGGCAATGTTTTTTCCTAATTTTTAGAGGAAAGATTCCATTCTCTTTTTCTTCTATTGAATTGGAAGGAGAAAAAAATAATAGCTACTTAAGTAGGTTTTTTTTTACCAATCAATAAAAATAGTTATTGAGTATTTACTACTGTCCAGCATTAAATAAGATACCTGAAAAAGTCAAATTTTTGTTTACAGATTTTTCACAGTAGTTGTGAGACTATTACTTTGTAAAACAATAACAACAAAAGCCAACAAATAAATTGAAAAATGTAAAACAGTAACATAAATAAGCATTAAACTGAAGATAGTTCAAATTAAGAGATTCAGAGTTGTCTGTAAGGTAGCATAGAAGAGAAGAAATCTCACAGTTTTAGTTAGAGAATATCATTCCCAGTGGAGTCTGAAACTTATTTAATATTTCTCTGGGCTGAGCACTGCAACTGATACGAACATTAAATGGAAGTACCAAATATTAATTCTTCACAATAGAAGAATAAAATAAAGTGACGATGCTTGAATGATCTAAGGTATGTGTATGCGTGTGTTTGGCTATCTACATTTTCAAATATTTCTTGTTAAAATGATTAAAGTATTTTAAAAAATTAAAATTATATTTTCTCCTCATTTTAGTATAATAGACCTGGGACAATAAAGAAACATAACTACAAACTTACCCACACAGAAAACTATTTTTGAAAATGGTATGATAATGTGATTTTGCATATGAAACTCAGGTAATTATGGAAACTCAAAGGGATACTTCATAACAGCTGCTTCCTTTTCCCTAAATGATTGCCTTTTTGGACCCTGTACCTTCCAAATGTTGAGCGAATTTTAAATGTCTTTTAATGTTCGTGGTTTTTTTTCACCTCCCCAGCAATCAATGTTAAGATTATACTACACCTGCTCTCCCATTTAAGCTTCACTTTTTCGGAAGTTTGCACTAGACTCCAAGAACTGAAGTTAGCTTTTTGATTAATGTCTAAAAATGAGTCAATAGAATTTTTTTACTAATTTTTGACCATTAGTCATTTAACTGAGCCTCTCTAGTGTTCAGAGATGTCTCATTTCACGATAGAAGGGCAGCTAACACCTGTAAGGTAATTATATCTACCAAATGCTGTTGGCCAGGAATATGAATATATAATTGCTCCTGCCATCTGTTAATTGTTCTATCTGAATCACTTATTTCAGCATATACATTTACTTGGAATTACATACTTTTAATAGCCTCTAGAAATGCTACGCTTGCAGAGATTATAAGTCTTTGCATTATTAAGATAGAATTTTTAAGTCTTTGGGGGAAATACAGTTATAAAAACAAATTAAATGGATAAAACAGCATGCACATGTAAGCATGTGTGTACGTGTGTGTGCTGGGGAGGGGGGATGGTGATGCTAGTGACAGAAAAACCTGAATAAGAAAATAAAACCTTTTAAGAGGGAAATAGGAATTTAATAGAGAAAGTAAGAGTAAATGGAAGATATCTGGATAACTGAGGTGGAGGTCTACATGAAATCCTGTAAACTGAAAAGCACTATTTATCTCTGCCACAAGAAACCCCTAGAAAAATGAATTGATAAGACCTCTTCATACCGAAAAGCTGAAAAAAGCATTCAATAGCTCCCCATGGCTTTAAACCTTAAAGTGCAACCCTAAGGTTCCATAAAGGGACTCGTGACTTCTGCAAATGTTTGACACACATTTTGTTTAAAGTATTTTAATAACTCCAATAAATGCTTTCAGCACATGTCTGATATTTACCAGCTGTGTGACTTTAGGCGAGTTTCTTTACTTCTCAGTTCCTCCATTTCCTAAATATTTATCAGGGATAATTGCAGTATGAAGATTAAAAGAGATAATACATGTAGCGCACTCATATCCATGCCTAGCATAGTTAGAGCTCAATAATTGTTACCTTTTACTATAATAGTAGTCCCTGGGTGGCACAAACGCTTAAGTGCTGGACTACTAGCCAAAAGGTTGGTGGTTCGAATCCACTCAGGGGTGACTTTGGTGACAGGCATGGTGATGTGATTCTGAAAACCCTATAGAGCAGTTCTACTCTGTACACTTGGGGTCACTTGGAGTCACTATGAGTCGGAATTAATGCAACAGTAACCAACAACATTACAATAATCATCATTGTTCAGCCAGTTTTAATATTTGGTAGATGATTAGTATGTTTATTTCTACTACAGGAAAACTTATTTTTCTACAGGCTTGTTTTATTGTCATGTTAATTCAGGTTCTTGAACCCCTTATGAATATGTCATGGTATAGTGGGTTGAATAGTGGTCCTCAAAAAGATATGTCCATCCAAAATCTGAGAATGTGACTGTCTTAGTTATCTAGTGCTGCTATAACAGAAATACCACAAGTGGATGGCTTTAACAAAAAGAAATTTATTGTCTCACAGTCTAGAGGGCTAGAAGTCCAAATTCAGGGTGCTGGCTCCAGGAGAAGGCTTTTTCTCTCTGTCAACTCTGGGGAAAGGTCCTTGTCATCAAGCATCCCCTAGTCTAGGAGATTCTCAGTGCAGGGACCCCAAGTCCAAAGGACATGCACTCCTGGATCTTCTTGCTTGCTGGTATGAGGTCCCCCTGTCCCTCTGCTCACTTCTCTCTTTTATATCTCAAAAGAGATTAACTCAAACGCAATCTAATCTTGTAGATTGAGTCCTGCCTCATTAACAAAACTGCCTCTAACCCTGACTCATTAACATCATAGAGGTACGATTTACAAGGCATAGGAAAATCACATCAGATGACAAAATGCTGGACAATCATGTAATACTGGGAATCATGGCCTAGCCAAGTTCACACACATTTTAGGGGATATAATTCAATCCATAAAAGTGACCTTAATTGGAGTAAAGCTTTTTGCAGACGTCATTAAGATAGGAGTCTTGAGATGTGATCATCCTGGATTAGGGTGGGCCCTAAATTCAAGGAAGACTGTCACTGTAAGAGACACAAAAGGAGAAACAGAGAGATACAGGGGATAAGGCTATGGGAAGACAGAGGCAGAAATCAACATGATGCATCTATAAGCCAAGGAATGCCAGGAGCCACCAGAAGCTGTAAGAGGCAAGGAATGATTCTCCCTGAAAGCCTTTGGAAGGAGTGTAGTCTTAACTGACATCTTAATTTTGGACATCTGGCCTTCAAAACTGTGAGGGAATAAATTTCTGCTGTTTTAAGTCACCCTAGTTTGTGAGAATTTGTTACTGCAGCCATAGGAAACTAATACACATGGATTTAGAGGGGCACTGTTTGCACTGGCCTTTTTTAAAAGTCAGCCCGGCACTTATCCACTTCAACAACATTGCTCAAACAAGGGCATTGCTTAAAAAAAAAAAAAAAATTAGAATATTGATTTACAGAAAAATTGTGAAGATGGTACAGAGTTCCCACACACCCCAGGCCCAGTTTCCTCTATGAACATCTTATATTAAGTATGGTACATTTGTCACAAATAATGAACCAATAAAACCGAAAACCACCCAGCAGCTCTGTGGGAGAAAGATGAGGCAATCCTCTTCTGTAAAGATTACAGCCAAGAAAACCATATGGGGCAGTTCTACTCTGTTGAGTGGGGTCGGTATGAGTTGGAATCAACTTGGCAGCACCTAACAACAACAACAACACAAAACCAAAAAACCAAACTGGTTGCCATCGAGTCGATTCTAAAGCATGGTGATCCCATGTGTTACTAAACAATTAAGTGCAGCATTTTTCAAAACAGATATTCCTTTGTCTTTCATATTCATGTAGTCTTTAAGTTATATCAGTGACTTTTAGAATTTTTTGTTGCAAGCCAAAGTCCACTGTTGATCATGAGGCAAGTTATTAGTGGACTTACTGCAAAGGAGACAAACAATTACTTTTTATTCTTGCTGCTGAAGAGACCCTATTAAATAAAGGTCTCAACTAGAACATGAATGCAATGACTTGGCATGCTTATTTTATTTAACTGAACAAGCTCACCTTCTTGATGCAGGGCCACAGTGTTACCTGCAGGGAAATGTCTTTGATGAAACTAAAACTTTCAGTTTAGATTCAACATGCAAAGTAAAGTAATTATGACTATTTGCAAACTCTGACCAAATATCTGGCTGAGCAGAACACTGACATATTTAAGATTATTTTAAAATGCTACCTTATAATACTTTGGTTTACTCCACCCAAATTAAAGCATTTGTGAGCAGCAGTTAAATTCTCTTAGTGATTAAGCTTTAAATTAACAATTTCTACCTACTCCTCTTTCAGACTCTGGATCCACTTAATCAGAGATTATGGTGGGATTGCAAAATCAATTCTTAAAATACATTTTTTTTTCAACTACGTGTATTATCTACATGAATCAAGATTTTCTTGACACCATGAAACCAAAACAAAATGCAGGAATCAACTGAATGTTGAAGCCAATATACGACAACAGCTGTCTTCCAAAACCACCAAGTTCAATTTCTGTTTTTATTAAAACATTCATTGTTTTCACTGATTGGTTTATAAAGGAATTTAATAGATTTAAAAATAAATGCATATTTATAGAAGTATTTATTAGGATTTCATATCGAGTTCCTTAAAAAAAAAAAAAAAAAAAGGCCCTCCATGATAATCATTGATATACTCTGTGAGGATCAAAATAATTAGCTCACATAGTAAGCCAAACAAGGTGCTCTTTACTTATCCTTCCATGTTATCTTTAGATGTTCTCAACCCATCCTCCAGCCACAAGACTTATGCAGGCAGAGATATCTTCTTTCAGCTTAGAAGGTCTTCCTATTTTCTTTTTCCCAATCTACCAAAAGCACTTCCATCCTTAAGGTACACCTTGCTATTGAAATAGGCACAGCCAGCCACCCCTTCCCTTTCCACAACTCCCATAGTACTCCGAGACACCATTTTAACACTTCATTTTGAACTCCTTGAGAGCAACGTCTACATGAGACTGTGTTTCTCAAACGAGAGTGTATTTGCATCCATAGGAGACAGACGAAAGCACAAGATAACCATGGCCAACCTTCCCTGGATATTGGAAATTTGGAGCAGAAATTACATTAAAATGTCATAAGAAAGAACGCAAAATTCACATGAATTTTTAATACGTAGTAAAAACTTTCAAAGGAATTGTCTTGTTCGAGATGAGGTAGTCAAGCTATATTCTCATTCTTCTCTCCTGCTAGAGTCGTTTGATGGAAAAGACTGACAGGTAAGTTACTGTTGTATAGTCACAAGCTAATATAAAGTATCAAATAGATGTTTGTGGAAAAGATGATAAATGAGTGTTAAATAAGCCACAGAAATAAAATTAACCAATATGTCAATGTACTGCAACAGGCGTTCTATTGAAGATGTTAAACTAGTACCCATTCTGAAAAGTGAGATTAAAAGGGGCCTAACGATTACATTGGGGCCCTGGTGGCACAGTGGTTAAGTGCTCTGGCTTCTAACTGAAAGGTCACCAGTTTGAATTCACCAGTCACACCTTGAAAGCCCTATGAGGACAGTTCTACTCTGTCCTATAGGGTCACTATGAGTTGGAATCGACTTGACGGCAACAGGTTTTTAATGATTGCATCAGGGAATATTTCCACTAATTGCATATACTGGTTATTTGACTCATGATTTGTGGAAGAAGGGATCTTGATTTAGCCTGGGTTTTCTTTCTTGTTTGAGAATTGTACAATTTGTTTCAACCTGATGTCTTTTTCATCTGTTTAAGTTGGCTTGTGACTCTGCTACATCTATTTATTTCTTTTAATTTTGATGATTCCACACTTAAGGTCACTGTCTCCTCAAATGATTTTTTATATCCCTCAGGGTAAGCCATCTTATCATGGCTATTCAAGATATAATACGCATCGATACTATTCTTGTGTGATGCATGCTGTCATTAATAACTTGGCTTATATGAAAAATAACAGTATTTCTTTCCTTATTGCACTAGAATCTCCTAGCTGGGAACATTCACCAAGTCTTACTGCTTCCATGTGATACTGCTCCATCATTTTTTTCTTTTTTTAAAATTCTTTCATTAGATCATGGATTAGCTTTGACCCCCAGGAATTATTTGCCTAAATTAAATTGATACTTTCGGATTCTGCTCTTCCTTTTTGAGTTACATTCATATAAGAGGCAGCTTGCTCAGAGAAATTACTCAATAAATGTTTGTTAAACTGGACTGAACAGAATAAGAAATGCCATCTCTTTTCTGAGATGCAGGAGTGAAGGCAAAAGTGAGATGATCTATCACTGTTAACAAAAGCAGTGTATACACACAAATGTAAAAACTTAATGGCATATGCAACACATTTACAAGTTGAACATCATTACCTTCAGAACAACCTCAATCTAACAGTATTTAGAAAAAAATTAAGATAGTGCATTTTATTAGGCATGTCCCATTTTGTATACACTTTATTGTCATTTCACGGCTAGATGTGTCATCATGTCAGTTGAGAACATTAATCTTGCTTAGACTCAAAGAAAAAATGCCATTCAAGGGAAGCAATGAAGCATTTCTCCATGTCTTTTATGTTTAAAAGCTTTCTGAGTGTCATCAGATAGTGTCACATTCAGACAATCATCTTGCCAGCTGTGAATGTACAACTCTGCTCCTATTGCTTGGCAAGAAGTTATAAGAATACAGTAAGAGTTATGATATAGTATACTTTCTCTAAGTTATAGAACATTTGAGATGACAATAAAGCATAAATTGAGGAATTTCCTTTGGTCAAAGGATTAAGGCATCTTAATGTCCAGTATAATTTGTTCTACTTATTCTGATTATAATTTCTCTATCTCATATTTTAAAATTTAATCTCCTCACATAGCTAGAATACCAAATCTATTACTGCAGACACTATTTTCATCAAAGACTTGTTATCAATAATTAATTTTGCAATGCACAGATTGACATGATTTTCTTTAAAGCAAGAAAACTAGTCATACTTTGTTGCCAGGACATCCATTAATGTCATGATACACATGTAATGTCCAATCTCAGTGAATGGTACCACCAAGTTACAAAGCCAGAAACCAGGAAGGCTTGCTTACCTTACCCCCACATTCCTTCATCACCAACTTCTATGAGGTTTTCTTTCTATGTCTTTTCAATCTATACAATTTTGTTTATCTACACACTAATTCATGAAACAAGGCCTGGTGGTGCAATGGTTAAGTGCTCAGCTGCTAATCTAAAGGGTGACGGTTCAAACCTACCCAGCAGTTCCCTAGGAGAAAGACCTGGCAATCTGCTCCTGTAAAGATTACAGCCTAGGAAACCCTATGGAGCTGTTCTATTCTGTCTCATGAGGTTGTTGTGAGTTGAAATCAACTGGTCACACCCAACAACAACAATCCATAATAGTGAGAAAAAAATAGGTATCATGGGGTAAAAAGGGTTTTATTTAATAAATGCTGACTTTAACAGCTTAAGGTTATTTACCATAAGACTAATGAAACCTTGAATATGCTTATTTTCATTTAAATCTCAAAGCCCCATTTTAAATTTTCAATTGACAATTGCATTAAATTCTTGGGGATTATTTGACCAAACAATAAACTGCTCTTCCTAAAACAAAAGATGGTATTTGATATGGAAAATATATGAAAATGGAGAGATTATTTTATCTTTAATTTGATATCCATGACTCTTTGGAAATAAACACATTAAGGAATAAACACATGCTATAAAATGCATTCAAACAACTCAATAACTGAATTATGCTTAAACTTTAAAGTTTGTTTGAAAGGTGCAAGATTCTGGGGTTACCTCCTTCACTTCAGAATGATACAATCTGCTGTTACATGAGCAAGCAATGCTTGCCTTGTATCTTATAATTTCCATCCATCTCACATGCTCATGGGATTGTAAATGTCCACATTCTCTTCCTCTTCCCAAACACCTTGTGCACTATTTTTTTTTTCCTTTCTCTCTTCCCTTTTAAAGGGAGAGAATTGAGGAGAAGGTGGTACACTGAAAAGAAAAATCAATTTCCTAAGAAGCAATAAAAAGCATAACTGAAATAATATACTACAGATTGTGCGGGAACAGAGCTTTGAGCATTCTATTTATTCCACAGCTTTCTTTCAGAGTACCAGGAAGATAAAGCAGCAATTCTGACTTTGGCAATCTTCCAAATTTCAGCTGTGTATTGCTTGAAAAACTACTTCTCTGGTGGCAAAATATGGGTGATTAGGTGGAGGCTGAGGAAAGGATACGTGGCCTATAAAACCCTGTGGGGAGCCACATAAGGTGAGAGAGCACCACTATGAATGATCTAGTCTGTATCTACTTGTGCAGGGATGGCAGGTGTGCATTTGGACACAGGTAGCCTATTAACTACAGCTCAACAGTAATATTAGCTCTTTTCTGTTCCCAGGCATCTCAGCATCTTAGTGTATAAAAGATATCCATCTCTCACTGCAGTTTTGGCTGAAAATCATGCAGTGCCCCTCCAGCCAGAAGCGAAATTAGGACACCTGCAGAATAAAATGCCCTCCTTCAAGTCAAGCAGAGTGGTCTAACAGTGCATTTTGTTTAAATGAGGCTGAGCTTTAAAAGCGGATATCCCCAAACCATCATTGCCCAAACTACCAAGCATGATTAACTCTTTAAAGATACTTTTTTCACTGTTATTTATTTAATATTGTCAAATTACAGGCAACAAATGCTGTGATAATGTTTTATAATGTGATTCAAAAGTTGCCAACTGCGTCATTAGTTTATATTTTTAATTCTGATCTCTTCACTAAAACATAATATTATACTGCCTCAGTTTGTATATAAAATATTTAAAGAAATTAGTCCCATTGATATACATAAATTATGCCTTCAAAGGTCAAAACTATTTTTCAGACAAATAATTATAAACTACTGTACTGCAAAATACTCTACTTCTGTAATTGAAGCAATGAAATAAAATGCACAATAAAAATATCGCATAAGGTAAAATGTCAAGTATAGCAATAGTTACAAGCTGTGCGTTTTTAAAACAAAAAACTAATGTCACCAGCTCTAGTCCTGTCCCTTGATTCCCCAGCTGGGGCCCACTCTACAGAACATTAATAATATCAAGCCTTACCATTGAGCTTTCCTGAATCACACAGACTATGTGGACAAAACATAAGTGGCATTAGATAAATTTATGACATACTTCATTTTCATTAGTATATATATATTCTCATTTCATCTTTCACAAATATTTTCCCTCCACATGCTACCTGGGTTCTGCGTATGCTACTGCAAGTCAAATTGATAAAATAGCAAACGGTAATAGGCATGGGAAGCCATCCTCTGATGCCATATAAACTAGAGAATGGTCATGATTTTCCCGTCAGCCATATTTGAACACCTGGGTGTCAACATCTTTCATTCTAGTAAGAGAGAAACTCTCCACAGAGACACTTAAAAGCTACCAACACTGACAAGTTTACACATATTATCAGTTCAGTTACAAAATAAAGTGGATTTGACACATTTCTAACAAGAAGTCATTAGATAAAAACTCAGTCGTAAATAGAGAAGCATGCTGAAAATTTCAGCTCAGCGTATTTATACAGCAAGAGATTAATTCCACCAACTTAAAATCAAATGTTAAAAAAAAAAAAAAAAAAACAGCTTGGACACATGATTTATAAATTAGTTCAACTTCTCTTATCCTATACAATAAGTTAATTCGGACAACATGAGTAGAATGATACGATTTAAAAGACAAGATCCTGAAAAGAGATCACTGTTTATTCCAGCTTTAAAATTTCTATTATTCTGATGTATAATGTAAACATTGGAAACACAATAGATTTTCAGATGTGACACACCCAGATGATGAACTAAATTTGAAAATATAAGGAACCTTTATGTTTCTCATTTTCCTGGACAAAGTTTTAAAAACAGAATGTGCCGACATTTTAGATTTCATTTTTTACTTTGAAACATCCTTATGAAGGATTACGTTTGACTTAAGTGTAAGTGTTCATGATTGATGAGCAAAATTACATTGAGCTATCATTTTTAAACTTCTTTTGGAGGATAAAAGATACAAGACTTTCTATTTTGAGGAAAAGCATTCTATAATTTTAGAGTTCAAACTGGATATCTTAATTAATAAAACATGAAAGTCACAGCAAGCATGAAATAATATTACTTTCATAATAATGACTAAAGAAAAATTACAAAGGTAAAAATAATAACTCATTGATATCATGGGACTTCAAATATTTATAGTAACTATATGTCCTTTATTTCCCAGAATATTATACTGTTTCAATTTCAAATATTCTAGATTTCTCTACCTATATATTACTGTTGTTGTTGTTAGGTTCTATCGAGTTGGTTCCGACTCTTAGAGACCCTATATACAATAAAACGAAACATTGCCCAATCCTACAGCATCCTCACAATCGTTGCTTTGCGTGAGCCCGTTGTTGCAGCCACTGTGTCAATCCATCTCATTGAGGGTATTCCTCTTTTTTGCTGACCTTATATTTTACCAAGCATGATGTCCTTCTTCAGGGGCTGGTCCCTCCTGATAACATGTCCAAAGTATGTGAGATTAAATCTTGCCATCCTCGCTTCTAAAGAGCATTCTGGCTGTATTTCTTCCAAGACAGATTTGTTCATTCTTCTGGCAATCCATGGTATATTCAATGTTCTTCGCCAACACCACAATTCAAAGGCATGGATTCTTCTACTGTTTTCCTTATTTATTGTCCAGCTTTCACATGTATATGAGGTGACTGAAAATGCCATGGCTTGGGTCAGGCACGCCTTAGTCCTTAAAGTGACATCTTTGCTTTTTAACAGTTTTAAAGAGGTCTTTTGCAGCAGATTTGCCCAATGCATTGCATCGTTTGATTTCCTGACTGCTGCTTCCCTGGGCGTTGATTGTGGCTCCAACTCAAATGAAATCCTTTACAACTTCAGTCTTTTCTCTGCTTATCATGATGTTGCTTATTGCCTGGTTGTGAGGATTTTTATTTTCTTTATGTTGAGGTGTAATCTATACTGAAGGCTGTGGTAAGTGCTTCAAGTTCTCTTCACTTTGAGCAAGCAAGATTGCGTCATCTGCATAACACAGGTTGTTAATGAATCGTCCTCCAATCCTGATGCCCTGTTCTTCTCCATATAGTAAAGTTTCTCAGATTAATTGCTCAGCATACAGATTGAATAAGTACAGTGAAAGGATACAACCCTGACACACACCTTTCCTGATTTTAAACCACACAGTATCCCCTTGTTCTGTTTGAATGACTGCCTCTTGGTCTAAGTACAGGTTCCTCATAAATGTTCTGGAATTCCTATTCTTAGCAATGTTACCCATAATTTGTTATGATCCACATAGTCGAATGCCCTTGAAGTTAATATAATTTCAAATATTTTAAGATTCAAACACTGTCCCTTGCATTCCAAACTGGGAAAACCATTTTTGGCAAACAATGAGTTTTGATTCTGAACTTCGAAAGCTTCCAAGAGTAATATTATTGCAATGCTAAATAACAAAACTATTGACCAGTGATTAGCAACAGGATAAACTATATTTGTGAGAATGCATTTATTTCCATTTTCACATACAAATGTATCTGTACAATGCCAAAACAAAAATACATGTGTATTTATAGCTTGTCACAGTTATGTATAACCTTAAAAAATATTCCTGAATTCCATCTGCTCCCTGGCCAACTTTACGTCTCTCCGCAGAGTTTATATTTTTGAATTCTACTGAAAATGTAAATATGATATTTTCTAAAGAAGTTTTTCATAACATTTTCAATACTATGCTTTACCTCTGCATTGTGAAGATTGAATTATTCATTACTTAAATTTCAGAAATCTTTCATAGTCACCACATTTTTTCCAGCTTTTTTTCCCTCATTTTACATGAGCTGAAGTCTAACAATAATTAGCATGTGTTCACAAACAAGGCATGGGAATCTCCTTTGTTGTATCCTTACAGTTCATGGAACTGCTGTTGAACCCTGTTCTCTTGATAACATGGAGGATTGATAACATGGAGGAATGGTTGATGGAGACCTGGAACCATAGCTGTGGTGCTCTTCCCTCTTTAGTTCACAAAGCTGCTGTGCCAGTGCCCACCATTCACTTTTGCTTAGGTTCCTCCAGGTACATGCAGTTGCTGTGTCTTAGCAACTATTTGCAACTTATACAACACAAAAGCCTCAGTGACTTCTTGTTTGTTTACACAGCCATGTGAACCCTGGAGTTTCCCAGAACTGCTTCTAAATGCTGTTGAGATGAGCCTGAGTGGTGTAATGTCAAACTGCCTCACACACTCACACACTTTCAAATTAGACACTCTTGGTAAAATTCAGAAAAAAGGCCTGACATTCTGCTTCCAAAAGGTCACAGGCTTCAAAACCCTATGAAGCACAGTTCTGCTCTGCAACACGTGGGGTTGCCATGAGTCAGAATCAACTCAATGGCGATTGATGGAGTTGTTCTAGGCACTGCTCCATCCAATCTTATTGGGCCAAGGCCATCTTACTTATTACATTCACAACACTGTGCAACAACCACCTTTATCTCGTTCCAAAAAAATTTTTATCACCCCAAAAGAAAACTTTATAGCCATTAAACAGTTGTTCCTCATTACCCCTTCACCCTGGCAACCACCAATTTGCATTCTGACTCTGCATTTATCTATTCTGGATATTTCATATAAACGGAATCATATAACATGGGACCTTTGTGTCTGACTTCTTTCACTTAGCAAAATATTTCTGAAGTTTATACTTGTTATAATCTATATATCAGTACTTCATTTCTTTTTATGGCTGAATATATCAATTGCATTATAAAAAACAGTTCCATCAATAAATAGATGATAAAAACATAATCTAGGTGGTAGGTATAGAGGTGTTCAGTATAAAGCTTTTTTTAATTACTGTATTTTAAAAATGTTACATAATTAAATGTAGAAAAAAATGTTCCAGAATTCCCCCCAAATTCTGGCAGTCTATGTTACCCATATTGTGAATTGTTATCTTTTTCTGGGTCTTTACATTCATTTTCCAAAGAAGTTTAGGAAGACTGTGCCCAGGGCTGCTAACCAAACATCATTTTAAGATAGAAATCTCATAATCTCCTAAGAGTAACAAACATTTATTTACTAAGTCCAAACAACATCCAAGGTATTTCTTTAAGAGCAAAGGGAAGTTAGCAATCTAATAAAGAACAGTCAAAGTAATTATACTAAAAGTTCCCTCAAGCTAAAGTAATATAGTAATGTAAAATTTAGTAGATCATATAAAACTTTTCAAGAACAGACTGTAAAAGATTATATATCTCATATGAATTATTTCGAAGAATACCAAGTATTAACAAAGAAAAACAAATATGGAATTTCCCACAAATTTGGTATTTCCCACTTCAGGCCTTTTTCTGTCAATTTGAAATATAAATATATGCCACATATTTGTAAAGTCACAGATATTTAATTTACAAAATATATGTTGTGCTGTTGTTAGGTGCCCTCTAGTTGATTCTGACTCATAGCGACCCTATGTAAAACAGAATGAAACACTGCCCAGTCCTGTACCATCCTCACAATCATTGCTATGCTTGAATCGAGCGTTACAACCATTGTGTCAATCCATCTCTTTGAGGATCTTCCAATCTCTTGCTGACCCTCTATTTTATTCAACATGGTGTCCTTCTCCAGGGAGTGGTCCCTCTTGATAACATGTTCAAAGTACGTGAGACAAAGTATAACCATCCTCACTTTTAAGGAGCATTCTGACTGTGCTTCTTCCAAAACAGATTTGTTCTTTCTTCTGGCAGTCCATGGTATATTCAGTATTCTTCGCCAACACCATAATTTAAAGTTATCAATTCTTCTACGGTCTTCCTTACTCATTGTCCCCCTTTCCCATGCACATGAGGCAATTGAAAATACCATGGCTTGGGTCAGGGTCACCTTAGTCCTCAAAGTGACATCTTTGCTTTTTAACACCTTACAGAGATCTTTTGTAGCAGATTTACCCAATGCAATGTTTCATTTGATTTTCTGACTGCTGCTTCTGTGGGTGTTGATTGTGGATCCAAGTAAAATGAAATCCTTGACAAAGTCAATCGTTTCTCCGTTTGTCATAATGTTGCTTATTGGTCAAGTTGTGAGGATTTTTGTTTTCTTTATGTTGAGATGTAATCCATACTGAAGGCTGTAGTCTTTGATCTTCATCACTAAGTACTTCAAGTCCTCTTTGCTTTCTGCAAGCAAGGTTGTGTCATATGCGTATTGCAGGATGTTAATGAATCTTCCTCCAATCCTGATGCCATGTTCTTCTTCATGTAGTCACTTATTATTACCAAAAGATGTGTATCTTGACCTGTATAAAATTATTTTTCTTTAAAAGATATAATATATATACTCAATCCTCAAATTAAAGATGGAAATCATCTATATGTTCTTCTTGTTTCGATATTAAGAAGCATAAAGAGATCTTGTACATGTATGGTCCTTGTAAATCCCAGATACAAGACAGAATGATTTTATCTTGCCTAGTAAGGACTGTGGAAACCCGCCTGAGCAAACCTTATGGTCAGGGGACAGTGAGTGAGGAATGCAGGGAACAAGTTTGGTGGGTGTTTAGGCTCTGGTCAGAGAACATTGCAAGATAAAATTTGGCTAGCATGAAATAGCCACATTACAGAGAATCTCAAAGACAAGATGAAAAATTTATACTTCTGGCAAGCAGTGACAAGCCTTTGTAGATTCTGAACAGGGGAATCAAGTATGTTAAAAGCAGTGTAAGAAAAAAGATAAGTCTGTTGGTGTCTATAATAGTTACCCTCTTCCCCCAGGTAACACTGGAAAAAGATAGGTTGGTCTGGAAGTTGCCGCAGTACAACAACTATCAAATAAAGAGAGACCGATAGTTTTGGTCTCAGGCATTTTAAGAATAAAATGTCACTAACAAAAAAAAAAAGGACATGTCACTAACTTATAAAGTGTGGAATTTCAGGAAACTATGGTTTAAAGGGCTCCTATCTTCTTTTTGCTAATGGTTCTCTATGGAGGCCATCATTGTTAGGAAAATCAGTTTTAACACAAACAAAGAAATGTGAAATTTTGAGAAAGGTCTTTTGAATAATTAAAATTTATTTTAATTGCACAGTTACTGTACACTAAATGTGTCATTGCAGTCAAACTCTCCCCTCCCTTCCCCTTCCTTCCACTCCCTTCCCCTCCACTCTTCCTCCCCCATTTCCTTTCCTTCTAACACTGATCCTAAAACACAGGTAGTCTCTGACAACAAATCAAATTTATGTCTGTCTGGTTTTGTTTTTTTTGTACATCTTATCGTTAGTAATATGTACTACATACAATGTTGCAGCGTGAAATTTGCTGATGTTATTATTTTCAGGTGTTCACTCACAAATGTTCAAAGATCGGATTTATAGATACCGATAATAAAAGGTAATAATAATGAAAACTAAAAAACAAAACAAAAAACAATGAGGTATTCCACTTATGTCAGAACTGACTTACAACAGAGTCATCATAACAAAACTCTGTTGTAAGTAGGGGACTACCTGTACACACATATCCAGACTCAGGTCGCAATCTGATGAGCAATCTGAACTCTATACCAACATCAGAGATCTCTGGGTAAACTACGGAGTACTGAAGGTTAATGAGAGTCAGTTCTACTCTAGTTCTTCCAATTCTACTTATATTAGATACCAATAGATTGGCTTTAATTTTTTATTTTTGGATACCATGGTTTTGCTTTTATTTTGCTACCAACAATTTTTTAACCTAAATAAACTGGCATTAGTCCCTGAGTGGTGCAAATGGTTAATGAGCAGCTAATCAGCTGCTAACCAAAAAGTTGGCAGTTCAAGTCCATGCAGAGGTGCCTCTGAAGAAAGGTCTGGTGATTGACTTCCGAAAAATCAGCCACTGAAAACCTATGAAGCACAGCTCTACTCTGACACTCGTGAAGTCGCCATGAGTTGGAATCAACTCAATGGCAACTGGCAACTATAAACTGGCATTGAGTAATTCAAAATAAAATTGAAAGAAGAGAAAGCAGGATGGCAAAAAATACTATGAACATTCTTGCACACTGTCATCCTGACACCTTTTTTGCAGTGGAGGAAGACATTTCCTCATTGCCTGAACAAAACACTATTGCACACTTGTCTTCCATCCAGATGCACATGTTGCAACAATCTCCCTGGCTCCTTAACACTGGCAGTATGTAGAATTCATTGTATACCTGGCAACACAGATGTAAATGAATAGTATTTACGGCAGTGGAATACATTGTTTCACACCACTTAAAAGAATTACCCTAAACATAAGGCATCAGTATAGTCAGATATACAAAATGAGGAGAATATATTAAAATCCTACAAGAGTGAAATATAATTTGCACAAAGAACTTTTGAAATTGTAAATTAATAAATATATAAGCAATTACATTGTCCTTTAATTTCGAGCATCACATTTGAAATAAATACCTGAAAGTACACATTATAATAATCAAATATCTCATAATAAACTTCAGGAGTTTGTCTAAGCATCTCTACCAGTCCCATGCCCAGTCTGAATTTTTGCTATGGCATCCTTTGGTTTCACGATGATGGTTGCAATAAATTTGATTTAAATGCACTGACTACCAAGTCATATACATGTACATTTTCACAATTTGTGGGAAAAATATCTTTTTTTTCTAGAAGGAGTAAGTTGATTATTTGAGCTACTGGAGACACTCTTGGAATTATTATGATTAGAAGGTAGTATGCCCACTTTACAGGTAAGCGTTTTCAGGAGAAATAAACAGATCAAGATGAAGTAGGTAGAGAAATACAGTTGGCCTCTCAGGTTTAATTTCATCCATGGAGTTTTTACTAGGAAATACTTCTAAACTTACATGAAAGCTTAGTTTTCATGTCAGTGATATAGTCTTACTCTATTGGAAATAGTCTAATATCCTTTAAATGTGGGACTTAGTTATCCAAATAAGTCTACAGTATTTTTCTTTTAATAGAGAGCAAATAATAATAAATCATATAAAGGAGATTGTTTCTATAGCTTGAAGCTATGTTCCTTTTTTTCTAATAAACCTATGAACTTGCACTTCTACACTCAATGCATTTTGTTTACTTAGTAAATAGAACTGCCTAGTTCTTGACTGGGGAGAGAAAAATTTAAGCAGATGAAGATTTGAGTATTGATGAAATTAAACTGCAAAGGAAGATCTAGATTATCTTGATTTGTTGGATATTTTATGAAATAGCACTCAAAATTATGGTATCATAAATGAAATTTTTAAAATATCTAAGAAACTTGATTTCAGTAATATTAATAGATATTTACTTATAGATCAGGGGAACCATCTTGACCAATATATTTTAAATTCCAGTTAAAATTATTGACAAATACTGGCATGTCTCTGAGAATAAAATAATACCTATTAAATATACTGAAGAGATATATATTACAAATTAACATGGGCTAAATCCTTATTTATATTTTCAACTACCTTCATAGAAATTATAAAAAGTATATTAAAATAAGCTCTTATGAAAGCAATAAATACAAGAGGATTATTTTAGAAACTTTCAGTCATTAACATAGACCTTATAAAAAGAAAAATGAAAACACTGACTAAAATCCTGTGAAGTTTGGGAGTTGTAAAAGGAGTCCTGCAACAACTAAAGCAATGTTGAAAAGAGAGCTGAGCACAGATCTGAGGTGCAGTCTTTCAAAAACTTTTAAACAGCTTTACTGTATGCTAAAGCAATTGCTCTGATTGGTTAAAGACATATACATTCAATTTTTTTTTTTCTAAAAGCACTTTATATTTATTTGCTTTGATTATCAATTGTTGTATCATATCTCAGCCTTGGGTTTCTAATACTTTGCCCTTTTTCATGTATTGGGTGAGTTTTAACAATCACTTTAAACCTCATTTCACAGAAACCTAGAGAAAAAAAAACACGAAAATGATTTTCTGGTTTTATCTTCAATTTTGAGGATCCCTGGTGGCACAGTGGTTAAAACACTCAACTGCTAATCAAAAGGTCGGTGGTTCGAACCCACTAGCTGTTATGTAGGAGAAAGATGTGGCAGTTTGCTTCTGTAAAGATTTATAGCCTTGGAAACCCTGTGGGACAATTCTACGCTATAGGGTAGCTAGGAGTTGGAATCAACTCGATGGCAGTGGGTTATCTTCAATTTTATATTGTAAGACTATTCATTTTTAAAAGCAGATGGTAAAATATATTGACCTATCTAAAATTAAGATAAATTATTTAACAATTTATCCCTTCTTTCTTCCTTCCAAAAATCTAATTATTTCTGATAATCAATACCGAGTTCTTCCCTTACCAGTGATTCCCCAAAAGACACTGATACATTAATATATGTATGTACTTACTTATATATGCGTATATAAATGTATATGCATATATTATGTATGTATGTGTATACACACACACACCACATACCATACAGATATAATACTCAAAGCCTTTGTAAATGACAATCCCTGAACTTGCTTTCCATTCTCTAGTTATCACCCCACAGCCAGAGAACAGAAGTAGTTCAGAACATGGGCTCAACAAGCAACACAAATTCATTCATTTTTAGTTTAAAATTCAAATTGAGAAGCCTGCAGAGAAGCTGATAAGCCATCTAGTAGAGTATAAAGTCTAACATAGGCCTTAAGATCTTGTACAGGTGGATTGTGTGTAATGAAGTAAAAGGAATAAATATCATCTAAAGTGAACAAATCCATCACAACTTTCACCCAGGCAAGCCAAACAAAGCACCAAGTACATTGGAAGTTATGAATATAAATACTGCAAGGTATACACATATTGCTTTCACAGACATGTGTCTTCCAAATGCAAATATATTTCTTACAGATGACAATATAGAGGAATTTTTTTGAAATATTATTTTCATAGAGAAGTGAAATAGACTCAAGAAAATTAGAATGTGTAAAGAAAAGGAAAAATGCTAAGAAATCTTAGTTTAAAAAAAAAGTATAATCTTAATAAGGTATGATTGCTATTCCATTCATACAGTGCTTCATCATCTAAGTATCCTGGTATCATACATACAAATGTACACTTAATATAGCAAGGCTTTGGTACTATCATAAATAAGGTATGCTGTATTTTAAGCCATAGCCAAGAAACAAACACTGTTTCTTAATATAACTTCAAATTATTATAACTATTTAAGATTTTCATGGTATCTGATCTAAATATTGACATATTTCTCAAATACTTTTCAAAACTCATCCATGTTAGAGAAATCAAAATGTTCAATACTTTTTTTCCATAGCTGATTAGTCCTATAATTCATTACAACCACTCCCAGAACTGAAACCATTTCCGAGGCCAACTCTTCAAAGATTGGACTGGACCGTGAGACATAAAATGATACTCGTGAAGAGTGTGCTTCTTAGCTCAAGTAGATACATGAGACTAAACGGGCAGCTTCTGTCCGGAGGTGAGATGAGAAGGCAGAGAGGGTTAGGAGCTGGTTGAATGGACATGGGAAATCAGGGATGGAAAGGAAGAGTGTGCTGTCACAGTACAGGGAGAGCAATTAGGGTCACGTAACAATGTATGTATAAATTTTTGTATGAGAGACTAACTTGAAATGTAAACTTTAACTACAACAATAAATAAACAAAAAAGATAGTTTATGTAACAAAAGCTATGCAATAACAAGTGTCTTCAATTCTTCATTTGCTTTTGGATCCTTGAGGTGAAGTCAACTGGAAAAAGCTTTTATATAGAGGATACCCTTAATGAAACGCAAGCATGAGCAATTAAAACATATTGCTTTATAAAGAGACCTGAGTCTATTTAACTTTAGTCAAAACTGATTTTATTGTGTATTCATTACATCAAACAACAAGTATATTAGGTGAAAATCAACATATAAAAGTATCTTCCTTATTCTTGAGGTTTAAGAAATAAAAAATGAAAAAAGTCTGTTATATTTGAAGGAGTTAAAAATGACCACAAGGGATAACCCTTGTTTAAAAAAAGAATTAAACAAATTCTTTCAGATTATACATAATGTATACGTTATTAGGAAGCCCTGGTGGCACAGTGGTTAAGAGCTACGACTGCTAACTAAAAGGTTGGCAGTTTGAATCACCAGCTGCTCCTTGGAAACCCTATAGGGCAGTTCTACTCTGTCCTATAGGGTCACTATGAGTCGGAATAGACTCGATGGCAATGGGTTTGGTTGTTTTTTAGATATAATGTGTATCCTATTATCTTACAATGTGGCATCTATACTTAGCACACTAAAATTTCTTATTAAAAAACTATTATTTTAATTATCTTGCTGAAAGTTAATTAATTTTTAACCAACTTGGTATAATAAATAGGCTCTATTATTTTATATCCCTAGCATTCAGAGCCTCTACCTTAGGGAAGTGCTCCTTCCTCCCCTCTATTTGGTTTGATGGGAGTTTCACACAGCCTAAGCCACAGCTGGTCCAGGTATGTTACCCTTGCCATCTGTGGTTGATGGGTCTAGGGGTGGGCCCCTGATCTAGACCAGGCAAATGAGGACCCTTCCAATGGATCTGGAGTTACAGGTGCTGGTGGCAGTGCTGTGAGATGGGCGATAGCAAAGCTATTGACATTGATGTTTGACTACCAAGGGGCAAAAGGCAACATACTTGTATGAAGACAATGTTCTACATCTTGACTGTGGTAGTGATTTGTGAAAACTCATAGGACTGTACACTAAAAAGGATGAATTTTACTCTATAGAAATTATACCTCAATAAACCTGATTTTAAAAATTAAAAAATCAATGTACTACCTTACATAATTTATTGTTTGCTGGGGTTGTGTTTTACCATATTGTTTTAAAATATGTACCAATTTGGCAAACTGAAGTTTTTTTTAGCATTCTAATCTGCAAATGTGACAAAAGAGGCATGAAAATGTATAAAATTAATACTTTAATATGCTTCTATAGAGAAGTGCATAATACTCAGTGATTTCATATCTTGTTTGCAAAATCTACAAGCATCATATAATTGCCTCAATTAGGAACATGTTTTAATACAAATGAATAGCCTGAAAAAAAACAGGCACTTGAGAACTAAAGTGGGAACGTTTCGCCTATTCCACTTTAATTAGCTCATTCTTCTACCTCAGTTTGCTTTCCTGTTATCTTCTGAGGTACTGCCCTTGTATAAAAATAATACTGCTTCAATTTTTAACTGTTTATATTAAGTAGTAAGTATACCATTACTTACTATATATATAAATATATGCAGTATACCAGAAAACCAAACCTGTTGCTGTTGAGTCAATTCTGACTCATAGCAACCCCACAAGACAGAGGAGAACTGCCCTGTAGCATTTCCAAGGAGAGGCTGGTGGATTTGAACTGCCGACTTTTTGGTTAGCAGCTGTAGCTAGCTGTAATTCTTAACCACTACACCACCAGGGCTCCATGCCATGCAGAAAATGAAATTTATCCATGGTTTATGCAAATAATATGGGAAATATTTATGAATAAAGATGAAAGTGTTTAAAATGCCTGAACATTCTAGTAAAGCAATAATCTGTGTAATGCTAATAGTGACACCTACTTTTCCTATAGATTTTGTATTTAAAATTATATGGAACCAGGGGCAGTTTGTGGTTTCTGATTCCAGAAGTTATTCCCAAAACTCTATGAATTTTGTATAGTTTTATATATAACTGACAAAAGCATAATATCATTAGACATATGGCCTGAACTGTACAAAGAAAATGGATCCGATGAGTAAATCTCAACTATAATACAGAGAAATCTTCCTATTGGTAGCATTTCATAGACTTTGAGTGCTGAACACAGAGTAATGCAGGTATGTTACGTTTTTAATTCTCTTATTCAAATAAAATTATGGGTACCTTGGTTTAACAATAGTTCATATGAAAATAACATAAGATTATGAAGAAAATAAAAATCGTGAGAAATGAGAAAGTGCTCTGCATAAGGAAATATCTGATGGCTCCCAAATCATTAACAACTGTCTACAGCCTTCCCCTCTCCCTCCACCCAGTGAAGCAAAGACTTTATTGACTGCTCAATTTCCCTTCATTTTTATTACTCTTAAAAATGTAAGGATTCTTGCTGTTGGAGAGGAGGTTAAAGGACAAATTTATATAATAAATTGATGAAGAGAAACAACAACAAACACAGGAGTTTGAGCTGACTGCCAAATTTAAGCCAAGAGAGGGCTGCTAAGAAATTATGAACATAATATCAGTCAATAGAAACAGAGAGGTGAAAGTACATTGTATCCAGTACTGGTTGATCCACATGTGGAGTTTGGTGCTCAATGGCATAGTTTAAGAGGGACACTGATGAACTTGTTGGAATGTTGAACACCTGAAGGACCATCATGCAAGAATTAAAGTTCTTCTATTTAGTGCCAGAGGATGAACGAGAATATATGTTACTTATGTAGGTAGAATGTTGCCTAAAAAACAAGGTTGCTTTGTAAGATAGAGAATTCCTGACTGCTAGAATTTAAAAATATTCATTGAAAAAAATTCTTTGGCATATATTATGTAAAAGGATATTTAAGGCATTATGAAATTACAGATAATAGTAATAATAATAATAATGAAATTCTTCCTCAAAGAATCTCTACTCCACAATGGTCTGGAAGGTGCAGGTAATTCCTTTATTGGGATTACAGTAGAAGGCAATCCTCCCTTGTCAGAAAGACTATTCAAATGTTCCTCTATAATCTCATCAAACTCACACGGTTTATGCTGACCATTGTTATTGTATGCCGTTGAGTTGATTCTGACTTGTAGCAACCCTACAGGACAGAGTAGAACTGCTCCACAGGTTTCCAAAATGATTCGAACTGCCGACCTTTTGGTTAGCAGCCTGAGCTCTTAACAACTTCACCATCATGGCTCCATGCTGACTGTTAGCATTTCATTATTCTTTTCCTGAAAAGACTTGATATTCCTTAACCAGTTACAGATATATTATTAGTATTTCTTCCGTGTAACAGTCAGAGCAGAAACCAAGAATCTATTGATGTGCAAAAGAATACATTAGCCTTCCATTTCTGGCCTTTGTAATTTTTCCAAAACATTTTAGAGTTATCAAAAAAAACCAAACAGTTTGCTTAGAAACAATCTGATCCACTTAGTAAGAACAATCAACTAGTGTATAATAAACTTATTTTCATGTTAATTAACTTTGGGAGAATGAGACCTGATTTATTTAAGATTATGTAATCTCTTTCCAGAAGAACCAAAGTTTGGGAAAGTGTCAGAATTTAATTACCTGCTTCTTTGATTTCAATGGGAATTCATAGCCCCTATCTTACACAAATGACTGACGCATTTTAATCAAAGGGAACCATGCACTGAATCAGCCTGCTTGATATTATGGTGTAGGTTGTCACTAACTATCAAACAAAATCTTTACAACATAGGAAGTTAACTGAAATAATTATGGTAACAGAAACAAAAAAATAACATTGATAATAATAATACTAAAATAGAAGAAATACACTAAATTGAGAAATGGATTATAATGGCATTATAGATCTGTCTGACTTAAGACCAATATCTTAATTTTTGAACAGTTATTGTATTGAAGCAGCAATATAGTGTTGCAGAGATTCAGTAGATAGCTTTAGAATTAAATGGGCATATAGTCCAATCCAAATGTAGTACTCACTAGCTGAGTGACACTGCTTAATCTCCCTAAATTTATTATTATTATTATTATTTGCTTATTTACAATGGGGTTAATAATAATAATAATATACATTATTATTAATATATACATTATTATTATAGGGTAATTGTGAGAATGAAAATGCAAAATACTTGGTATAGAACCTAGCACGTAAAGTCTCAATAAATATTTGGCAGGGTGGTGGCTAAAGTCTCAATAAATAGAATCTTCATATAATGTTTGTATAGTATAACTTTCCATCTATCTTGAGACATTAAAGCCCATTTGATTATTTTCATCACTCCCCCTTCCCTCCTCTTTCCTGCCCAAATTAAATTGGCTTGGGGTGTGTGTGCATATCCGTGATGGGTAAGAGAAGAAGCATCATTATTGAATGCCTTAACTGATATCATTTTCAGCTAGTTGCAGACAATCATTATGTTGAAAGGTGTTCTGGGAGTTATAATAGGCCACAGTTTTATAAGGATTACAGGATCTTCTCAATAAACCTAAGTGAATATTATCATTCCACTGGGTGGTCAAAGAAACAGAAAGCTTGCTCATGGGCTAGAAGCAGGATATAGTCTTAAGACATTCATTAGTGTCAATTTGGGTTATAGGGAATGCCAAGAAGCTCAGTGAATCTAGCTGCAGCTTTTGCTACAATCAATACAGCAACGAGTCAAAATGTAAAATGACTGGGGGGTGGGTGCGCGGGCTAGGGAAACACATTTGTAATTACTGCACTGGGCTTAGTGCTGCTTTTTTTTTCAGCGTTTACAATCACAAAGAATCATTTCTTACTTTACTCTTTTGACTTCCGGAAATACACACTAGGCAATAGGCCAAATAAATGGAGTATTCCAAAAAAGAAAAAAAACTAGATGAGAGAGGGGGCTATGCTGGAACTCTTCTATTGTATGTGAAGCAAAACAATCCAAAATAACTAAATTGGTGTATGTTCCCTATGCTAGCTTCACTGGACTTGAAGCGTTCATACTTTGCACTCACCATTCCCTCTCTTGGGAATATCATTTCTTCCCTCCGCTGTCTGCCTTGCTCATCTTTCTAGAGGCAGTCCAAATGTCACTACTTCTGTCAAGCCTTCCCTGTGTTTTCAAACAGTCAACTGCTATTCATGCTTTGAAAATGCACCCTATTAACATGTTACATAAACATCCGTTTATCTCTCTCTTCCCTCCTGGATCTCACATTTTCACTGAGGAGTAAGAAATACACAAATACACAAAAATGAAGGTAGGAAATGGCAAGGCTATGAAAAAGACAGATTCAGGGTCAAATTCTGGCTATATCTGTAGGACCCAGGAGAATTTAGTTAAACTTTCTAAATTTGCTCATCATTATAGGAAAATAATAACATCAACCTTTCAGGTTTTGTATTGAGAATGAGCTATAAAGTTTTTCAATTGATTAGTGCAGTGTTTGACAAAGAGAAATATGTTTTAAAATGTCAGTCATCATTACGATTATTGTCAATAACTCAAACATGGCATATCATGTGACAAGTGTTTTGGTGGAGAAAAAACATATTGAAGGAATACAGGGTAAGAAAGCAATTTTGACTGAGATATGTCAGAAGTGTGAAGCCTGTGATTTAGGAATTAAATGTTTGTTAAATTGACTTGAATTTCTGTATCTGCTGGAAATTGAAGTGGGTTAAAATATAGATTGAATTTTGAAAAATCAACATAGGGAGGAGGAAGTTTTTCCCTATTTTATGGATTTCAGATTTCTTCATGCCACTTGTAAGGTATTCTGAACTAAAATAAATCAACGAAATGCTATATGATTACTAAATTTCATTTAAAGGAGGCATATAATAAAAAAAAATAATTAATCAAAGGAGGGGGGGAGAGAAGAACACAAATAAATGCATTCTTAAAGAAATATGTCTTTTATCCTAATCTGTAGCTTTAGACATCTCAGTAGTAGATTATTTTGTTATTTTATGTATGAGAAGGAAAATATAAATGACAAAAGACCCCAAACACAGAACAACACACATCTAATGAGGTGAGCTCCAACAAGTAGTAGAAAAGACTATCAGTTTTTCATAGACCAAATAGTTCTTGGGAAAAAAAAAGGATGTCTATATATACATGTGTGTGTACATATACTTATATATTTACATGCATTATGTGTATATATCAGAGAATAGCATAAGTACAAATGATATGCGTAGTCTATAAGTAAATCTACGCATATTGTATTCTACACAAAAATCTTTGCT
Organism: Trichechus manatus latirostris; assembly: GCF_000243295.1. NCBI lineage: Eukaryota > Metazoa > Chordata > Mammalia > Sirenia > Trichechidae > Trichechus > Trichechus manatus. Next base: position 2,126,854 of record NW_004444184.1, read on the forward strand.
ACAGAGAAGTTGTTGTCTAAGAAGAATGACTCTGGTTAGCCTATTTGAAGATTATTAAAAACTTCTAAAGGAGAAGTTTTTGATCGAGTGGTCAAGGAAACAGATAACAGTTGATTAATGAATGAGTGAATCCTGTAGAGACAGAGTGTATAGCATGAAAAGACAATTATTTTGAGATCTTTATTAGTGAAAATAAGGACAGTACAATGAGGGAAAACTGGGGTTAAAGTGGTTTTTTTTCTCTGATGAGGAGATTTAAGAACATAAATAATGGTAGGCTGACTGGAAGAATTGGTGGAATAGATGAATAGAATACATGAGATGATGACATGAATTATTTGATGGAAAAGGTCCATGGAGAGATAAGAGCACGGAAGATGAAGTGGACTGGGAAAGACATTATTATATCTGAAAAAAACACAGGATATATTTGCCACAGGGTGAGAAGAAAGATTAAAAAAAAAAAAAAAAAACCGTTGCTGTAGAGTAGATTCCAACTCATAGAGACCCTATAAAACACAGTAGAACTGCCCCATAGGGTTTCTAAGAGGGCCTGGTGGATTTGAACTGTCAACCTTTTGGTAAGCAGACAAACTCTTAACCACTAGGCCATCACGGTTTCCATAGGAGGGAGTAAACTCTGAAAAATGTTTTGTTGAGGGAAGAAAGGCAAAAAAAGGTAATCACAAAGTTGACATCCAACGGCTTTGCTTTTTCTCACTAAAATCAAAGGCAAGATTGTCAGCAGAGAGTTAAGAGCATGGTTGGAGGCCTGTAAAGAAAGGGACATAGTTAAGGTCACCAGTTACTTTCAGAAGTAAGAGTCAGATAGAGATGAACAAAAGTATCCATGGTAAACTGGGTGTCTACAAGAGCCAATTAGCACAGTGAAGGGACTTCTGGACGTCATATCACAAGGGGGATTGAAGGGTTTATTCAAGGATGAGGCCTGGCAAGCTGGGAGGGGAGGGGTATTAAGAAGAGGAAACCTAGCTAGAGTGAGTACACTGACAGGATGGTGACAGAACAGCAGCTGAGACAGACTGAGGAACTGGGGTTTATAATGGGACTGAAAAAACATTCACTGTAGTTGGGAAGAATAGGCTAGTTTGAGAAATTCATTGTTAGAATGCAAAAGGCCTCAGGACTACATTCCAAAAAAAACCAAAGCTGTTGCGGTCGAGTAGATTCTGATTCATAGCAACCCTATAGGACATAGTAAAACTGCCTCAGAGTTTCCAAGGAGCAGCTGGTGAATTTGAACTGCTGACCTTTTGGTTACAGCCGAGCTGTTAACCACTGTGACACCAGGGCTCCAAGGAGTACATTGGTGGTCACTATAAAGGAAATACTCTAAGAAATAGGTTAAGACAGTGCTGGGGGAAAAGTAACAGTATGACACAAGTGGCAAAATGCTGGTTGAAAATGAAAGTTTGCAGAGTTGGCAGATTATGTTATAACAGAGTAGCATTAATATGTTGTGACTCACAAAGAGGGAGCAATTCAAGGAACAAAAAGTTGACGGAATTATCAATAGGCCTCACTTATGTCTTAAGAGCAGCATAGTGACCCATGTTTATAGAACTGACCCCATAACGTCAACTAGTTCTTTTAAAAATACATAATTCAATTAAACTCTAATTTTTCATGTGTCTTCTAGTTCTCTAGAACTGAGTACAATGAGAAATATGACCCAGAACCTAGGTCATAGTTTCTGCCTTCCAGGAACATAGAATGTGTTAGGGAGGAAAAAACAAAATGTATGAATACATTGGTTGATTAACAAGACAAAATAAGAGGGCAGCTGTGGTTCAGTGGTAGAATTCTCATCTTCCATGCAGGAGACCCAGGTTTGATTCCCAGACAAAGAACTTCATGTGCTGCCACCATCCATTTGTCAGTTGTATTATGAATCTGAATAGGTTTCAAGGGAGCTTCTAGACTAAGGTGGAGTAGGAAGAAAGCATGGCAATCTCTTTCTAAAAGCACCCAGTGAAAACCCTATGGGTCACAACTGTCAGATCTGCAACCAATCATTGGGGAGATGCAAGACCAGGCAGCATTTTGTTCCACTGTGCATGGAGTAATCACGAGTCAGGGGATGACTCAACAGTAGCTAACAACAAGACAAAATGTACGAAACAGGACTGTATTATATGCAAACTCAAAATCAATGGAGATTCAGAGTCATGAGAGAAACAGGATTTCAATAAGCTAAAAAAGGTCAATGGTAAAAAAAAAATGGCAAAATGGTGAACTGAATGATAAAAAGAGAAAATTTTCTCAGTAAGGTACATATAGCACAATGTGGAGCAGCCAGTGGGACACATTCAAGAAAGCTATCAACACATAAACCAAACCAAACTCGTTGACATCGAGTTGATTACGACTCATAGTATAAGAAAAAGAATTAATTTTACCTAATCATGTTCTATCTAGCATGTTGGTTTTCCTATTAGTTAAAGCATATTACACACTCGATATCAGAAGAAAGAAAATGTGTTTCCCAGAATTGGGTTTAAATTATTTGAGTGTAAAACTGTACGATCAGAGGTGACTGGACCATTTAAATGACAATTAGCATTACATTTTTCACCATAGCTGTACAGGCTGAAACCCATCTTTTAGGTTACAATGAACATAAGTAAATCCACTGTCCTCCCATTTAAGAATCAGCCAATTTATAAAGAATTTAGGAAAAAGGTATAACAATACTGTTTTGACAGATAATGACACATTTTAGACACAATGCCTGCTAAATGAAAAATATGAGATTCAGCAAGTCCTTGTTAATCATTTCATTCGATGGAAATTTATTCATCCAACACTCCCATTAAAAAATGTCCCTTCCCTCTGAAATATTAAAATGGCTAAAAAAGGTTTATAACTATCATTATAAAAGTGTAGTTAGGGCCCACATTTATTAAAGTAAGCTTCACTTCACATGGTCCAAAGGAAAAATTGAGACTCCATAAATGCTATCAATAATGATGATGAATGCTTATGAATTCGGAGGCATTTATTCTTTAGCTAAGAACTGATTTATGATTGGAGTAAGCTATGAGTATGATAAAAGGAGACCTTGTGGCACAGTGGTTAAACCTCTTGGCTGCTAAGGGAAAGGTCAGTATGGCACACTGGTTAAAGCGCTTGGCTGTTAATGGAAAGGTAGGCAGTTCGAACCCACCAGCCACTCTCCATGGGAGATTGATGTGGCAGTCTACTCCCGTAAACATTTATAGCCTTGGAAACCCTACGAGGAAGTTCTACTCTGTCCTATAGAGTCACTATGAGTCATAATTGACTGGACAGCAGTGGGTTTTGGGTTTATGAGTATGATAGAAGGCTTCCACAAGAAGGACAGAGAAAGCTGAGTCAGGTTTACTGGCTAAGACTTAACAGAAGGATAAAAATTGTTATGTATAATTTAATAATCCTATTTGCATGTCAAATCTTATTTAAGATATGTGTTAATAAATAATGTGTGTTAACAATTAAAGAAACCCGTTGTCATTGAGTTAATTCTGACTCATAGCGGTCCTACAGGGCACAGTAGAAATGCCCTGTCGGGTTTCCAAGGAGCCGCTGGTGGATTCAAACTGCTGACCTTTTGGTTAGCAGTCGAGCCCTGGTGGTGCATTGGTTAAGAGCTTGGCAGATAACCAAAAGGTTGGCAGTTCAAATCCACAAGCTGCTCCTTGGAAACCCTATGGAGTTTCCTATGGGGCAGTTCTACTCTGTCCTATAGGGTCACTATGAGTTGGAATCGAATCAACGGCAATTTTTTTTAATTAACAAGTAATCATCAAATTTTAAATTTTACATTTAAATTAAGGGATTACCGATGACATCCTTTAATATCTGTTACTTTTTTCCAGAAAATTTAAATTAGCAAACTGTCTACATTGTTACTTTAAAAATAAATTGGAACACTTTAAAACCCAATGCATGCACATGCACAACTATATCTATATTTATAGACATATGACACTCTAAAGAAGTAGCTACAGACCCCCAAAAAAGAACTAAATGACATTTTCTGAAGATTGTGATTCAGTGAATTTCTATGACCAAGTTAGAAATTAAATTCTGGGTAGAGGAAGAATAGGATAAGAATAGGAATGATAATCCTACTATTGAACAAAGCCTCCATATTTTCAAAGAATAGTTGGTGTCTTAGTTATCTAGTGCTGCTATAAGAGAAATACCAAAATTGGATGGCTTTAACAAAGAGAAATTTATTCTCTCACAATTTAGGAGGCTAGAAGTCTGAACTCAAGGTGCCAGCTCCAGGGGAAGGCTTTATTTCTCTTGTCAGCTTTGGGGGAAAGTCCTTGTCATCAATCTTCCCCTGGTCTAGCAGCTTCTCAGCACAGGGATCCCAGGTCCAAAGGATGCACCCTCCTGGCTCTCCTTGCTTGGTGATAATGAGGTCTCCTTGTCTCTCTGCTGGCTTCTCTCTTTTATAGCTCAAAATAGATTGAATAAAGATACAACCTAAGGTTCTGCCTCATTAACATAACTGCCTCTAATCCTGCCTCATTAACATCATACAGGTAGGATTCACAACACAGAGGAAAATCACATCAGATGACAAAATGGTGGACAATCATGCAATACTGGGAATCATGGCCTAGCCAAGCTGACACACATTTTTGGTGGATGAAATTCAATCCATAACAGTTGGCATGTAGTAAAAGAGATACATAGGAAATGCAGAAGCTCTAGAGTAGAAGATTAAACAAAGAGGGATAGAAGCATTTTTTGTTTGTTTGTTTGTTTTAAGCACTGACAAAAAAGATTAGGACAATTCTCCAAGATTAATTTAGAAACTAAGCCTGATAATACATTCCACATAAGAATGTGTGTGTGTGTTGTGTGCTGTTGAGTCGATTTCTGACTCATAGCGACCTTGTAGGACAGAGTAGAACTGCCTTGTAGGGTTTCCAAGGAGTGTCTGGTGGATTTGAACTGCTGACCTTTTGGTTAGCAGCTTCGGCTCTTAAATCACTTCGTCACCAGGGCTCCCCGGATAAGAATAGAAATGCTAAATAAACTGTGGTACATCCAAAAACAAATATTAAAATACTAGTAAATAAATATTAAAAAATTCATTAAAAGTATATGCTAAGTCCTTAGGTACTGCTTATAACAGATGATGAAAATTTTGATGAACTTAATGTTGAGGGGAATTGGCTATATGGGTGTCTGTACCTATATGAATTATATTAAAAGTATAAAAACATTTAAAAGAAACTTTATAGTGTTAATATGGGGAGACAGAATAGTTGGAAGGAATGCCACTTTTTTATTTGTATAGAATAGGCATTCATTTTTCTTAAAAAAAAAAAACTTGTTTAAAATAAACATTATCAGACCAACAGACAAAAAAAAAAAAGAAGAAGAGAGGACTCCGGCAAGATGGCGGTCTAGGCAGAAGCACCACGCCGTCCCTCCACAACAAAGATCCGAAAAACTAAGCCAAACAGAGAATC